>NC_135233.1:887066674-887339174 GCF_051348905.1 Ranitomeya variabilis
TGGTCATTAACGTGCAAACCACCCTTGGGGGTAAAGGGGTTAACCCCCCCTCAGGCGTTTGTAACTGAAAGAGTCACCTTGTGCAGCACTAATGCCGCACAAAGAAAAGTTGGCTCTTTTATTTATGCTCCTTGCAAACGCAGAACTAAACACTTATAAAATGTGTCCCCTGATACCGTGAAACCGTCCTGGAGGTGGGATTTTCCTTTGTAATGAGACACAACACAGCCGTCATTCCTACCCCCTTGGTGCCATGCGCCGCCTCCTCAGCGTTGCTTGAAACTGTCCCAGAGCCTGCGCTGTTATGTTAAACCTTGGTCATGCGCAGTTAGCACTGCCCGTCTTCTGACATCATTTTGTGTCAGGCTGACTGTGCCTGTGCGGCCACGCTGCTCGAGATCCCGCCTCGCAGTGTCTTCTGATTTAATCAAACTGCGGGCCTGGGATTCATGGCCATGCGCAGTGCATATCTTCGCCTCTCACTCATCTCCTTCTGGCTTCTTCAGACTGTGCGTCGTCACGGCCGTGGCATTCGATTACGGACCAGCTGACGGCACACAGTTTGAAGAAGGCAGAGGGAGATGAGTGAGAGCCTGAGGTGAAGATATGCACTACGCAAGGCCATGAATCCCAGCCCCGCAGTGTGAATAAATCAGAAGACACTGAGAGGCGGGATATCGGGCAGCGCGGCCGCACAGGCGCAGTCAGCCTGACAACAAATGATGTCAGAAGACGGGCATCCATAACTGCGCATGGCCAAGGTTTAACATAACAGCGCTGGCTATGGGACAGATTCAAACAACGCTGAGGAGGCAGCGCACGGCGCCAAGGGGGTAGGAATGACGGCTGTGTTGCGTCTCATTACGAAGGAAAGTCCCACCTCCGGGACGGTTTAACGGTATGAGGGGACACATTTTATAAGTGTTAAGTTCAGCGGGTGCAAGGAGCATAACTAAAAGAGCCACCTTTTCCTTGTGCAGCATTACTGCTGCACAAGGTGGTTCTTTCAGTAACAAATGCCTGGTCGGGGACAGGTTCCCTTAAATTTCTGTTATAGTGTCAGCGTGGAGGTAGCAGGACACATTGCCAGATACACAGCTGGGGATCAGCTGACGTTACTGAAACCCAAGAACACTGGGTCATGTGTTGACTGTGCAGATGGCACTTCTGAGCAGCAACTGGCGGTGTTGGAGCCCAGGGATTGCAGTTCAGGTGGTAGAAACATGAACACAACAGGAGACCTGGAAACTGTAGCCAACCAATTATTTATTTTGGAAGAGGACTGGCAAATTCCTGCGAGATCCAGGCCTTGTTCATTTTCAGAAAAGTAAGCCGGTCAACGTTATCGGAGGATAGTCGCATGCGACGGTCTGTTAGTACACCACCTGCGGCACTAAAGACGCGTTCCAATAATACACTAGCAGCAGGGCAAGCCAGCACCTCCAATGCATACTGGCTAAGCTCTGGCCATGTATCCAGCTTAGAGACCCAAAACTTGAAGGGGGAAGAGCCGTCTGGGAGTACTGTAAGAGGGCAAGACATGTAGTCTGTCACCATCTGACGGAAACGTTGCCACCTGCTGACTGGAGCCATCTGTGATAGTGTAGACATTTGTGGCGGGCACACAAAACTGTGCCACAGTTGGGCCATACTGGTCTTGCCTTGTGCTGAGGCACTGCTTCTACTCCCTCTTTGTGCAGAGCTTCCTCCACTGCCTCGACGCACTGAGCTGCTTTGTAAAGCACTAGCAGCACTGCTCTCAGTTGGACTGGAGAAGATGATGGAATTCACCAGTGTGTCTTGGTACTCCCGCATTTTACGCTCCCGGTTCAATGGTGTTATGAGGCTTTGTAAGTTGTCCCGGTAGCGAGGATCTAGGAGGGTGTACACCCAATAATCAGCCGTGTTGAGAATGTGGGCAATGCGGCGGTCATTTCTCAGGCACTGCAGCATGAAATCAACCATGTGCTGCAGACTGCCAACTGGCCAAGAAATGCTGTCCCCTGCTTGAGGCGTGATCTCTGCCTGCTCTGCATCACCCCACCCATGCTCTACACACTGACTACTGGAGAATTGTGTTACTCCTTCCTCTGAACAGATGTCTTCCTCCTCCATTGACTCCTCCTCATCCTCCTCACAAAGTGTCCCCTGCCTAGGCCTTTGTGAGGAACCACGTTGCGCTGACTGTCCAGAAGCAGATGGAATTGGTGACTCCTCATCCTCCACCTCTTCCACAACATCATCCCTTAGCGCTTGCAGTGTTCTTTCAAGCAGGCAGATAAGGGGGACAGTCATGCTGACAAGTGCATCATCTGCACTCGCCATCCGCGTGGAATCATCGAAGGCACGCAAAACCTGGCAGACGTCCTTCATAGCGGCCCACTCAGTGGTTGTGAAGTCTGAACGGCGCGGAGTGCGACTTGTTTGCGCCTGATGCAGCTGGTACTCCATTACTGCTGGCTGCTGCTCACACAACCGGTCCAACATATGTAACGTGGAATTCCACCTGGTGGGTAGGTCACATATGATGCGATGTTCTGGAAGGCGGAATCGGCGCTGGAGAGCTGCAATGCGCGATCTTGCCATGCTGGAACGACACAAGTGAGCACACTCTAGGTGGGCCTTGTGCAGCAGTGCATCAAGATCCGGATAGTCCCTCAAAAAACTCTGAACGACCAAGTTGAGCACATGTGCCAGACATGGGATGTGAGTGAGTTTGCCTAGGGCCAGAGCTGCCACCAGATTTCGGCCATTGTCACACACTACCATGCCTGGCTGGAGATTCGCTGGCACAAACCACACGTCGCTCTCCTGCTTGATGGCATTCCAGAGCTCCTGCGCTGCGTGGCTTCGATTCCCCAAAGAAATTAATTTCAATGTGGCCTGTTGACGTTTGGCCACAGCTGTGCTCATATCGGTCGTAACAGGTAAGCGTTCACGGGTCCATGTGGAGATGGACTGTGACGGCTCCTGCAGCGCTGATTCTGAGGAACTGGAGTATGAGGAGGAGTCAATGTGTACAGACTGGGTTCCTGCAATCCTTGGAGTTGGCAGAACACGTACAGCGCCACTCTCACGATCTGTACCCGGCTCCACAACATTTACCCAATGGGCAGTGAGGGAAAGGTATCGTCCCTGTCCATGGTGACTGGTCCATGCATCGGTGGTGAGGTTAACCTTGCTACTGATGGCGTTTAGTAGCGCATATTTAATGTTTCCCTCCACATGCTTTTGCAGGGCAGGGACGGCTTGCCTACTGAAATAAAAGCGGCTGGGCACGTTGTATTGTGGGACTGCCAATGCCATCAAGTTACGGAAGCTGTCAGTCTCCACCAGCCTGAATGACAGCATTTCAAGGGATAGTAGTTTTGCAATGCCAGCATTCAGAGCCTGTGCTCGGGAGTGGTTTGCGGAGAATGGCTGCCTTTTCTCCCATGCCTGTGCTACCGATGGCTGTAGACTGGGCTGGGAGTGTGAGGATGACTGGGAACGTGGTGCTGTGGGTGGAATTACAGTGGGTCTCTGGACAACAGTGCCAGAGGGTCTTCCATGGTGATCCTGTGAGGAAGCCGAACCAGCTGTGTGTGAGCTGGAGGAAGAGGCAACAACACGAGCTGAAGAGGTGGTAGGTGCCGCTGTAGGTTGGCCTAGGTCTTCAGTGTGTTTTTGTAACTCCACCGCGTGCTTGGTCCGCACATGTTTCCACATATTTGTGGTATTGAGGTTGCTGACACTTTTCCCTCTTTTGACTTTCTGATGACACACCTTGCATTTGACAAAGCAAATGTCATCTGCAACTGTGTCAAAAAAGGACCAGGCACTGGAAGTCTTGGGAGCGCCCGTTTTGGCTTTTGGAAGAGGCATGCTCCTAACGGGTGCCGAAGTGGAGGCTACAGGCACCGCAGTCTTCCCCCTCCCTCTCCCTCTTTGGGCCATTCGGAGAATCTCTTCCTCAAGGCTGCTCCCGCCACCTTCCTGTACCTCACGCCATGATGGGTCAAAGACCTCATCATCTACACTACCCTCTTCCACCAACTGCTTCTCCTGGGTAGTCTCGGCAGCATAGTACACACCGGAAAGTGGCACCTGAGTCTCATCATCAGATGCGTACTGAGGTGTGCTGACCGGAGGCACTGGCCCACCCGTCTCTTCAGAGTCAGACAGAAAAAGCTGTTGGGCATCACTGCATACTGCCTCTTCTTCCATTTCTCCAATGCTGCTTGGCTGGCCCCCTCTTTCAAAGCCAAAAGATTCAGAGAACAGAAGTAGAGATGGCTCCTGTCCTGGGCTCTCTGACTGCCTGGGCAATTTGGCAGGTGGTGAAGAGACAGATGGGTGCTCTTCAGTGCTCTGTTCCTGAGAGGATGTGGCACTAATTGAAGTCGATGCGTTAGCTGCCATCCATCCGACAACGGCAGCAGCAGTGGGGCACGGCGAGCTCCGACAAAGCTGGGCATTAAGGACTGTTCCCTGCTAAAACTGGGGGATGATGATGAGTCACCGGTGCCCGCAGCAGGCACAGAATCCCCACGTCCTCTCCCTGCTCCACCTCCACGCCCACGCCCACGTGCCTTACTCCCTGCCTTCTTCATCTTCGTAGACTGATAAAGATAGGCAGAAAAGTACTAAGGGCTTAGTGTGCTTATTCCTGAACAGCTGCTAACAGGTATAAGGAACACTAATTTTATCAAGTGTGGACTAGACTTTAATATGAGCTAATGTTGCCTACACAACTCTAAAGTGGAGTGTTTGGTGAACTTTGTTAACTGTTTGCTTTTCCACAGAACAGACTACAGACTGAGCTGCACTCACACAGAGACCATGCAGACAGCCGTTAACGGCGCCGCAAGGCCAAAAAAAGCTCCTCTATTTAATCCTATATAGTGTTTTTCCACAATCTAGCAGGATACAAATGGAAAGCCACTAATAGGATAAATTTGAAAAAATGTGCATCAGGCTGCACTAATTGAGAAACAGACAATGGAACGGTATGAGGCAGTGACGCACCCTGAGCTGACTACAACCGGCTGTGGCGGCAGAACAGACTACAGAGTGAGCTGCACTCACACGGAGACCGTGCAGACAGCCGTAAACGGCGCTGCAAGGCCAAAAAAAAACTCCTCTATGTAATCCTATATAGTGTTTTCCCACAATCTAGCAGGATACGGATGGAAAGCCACTAATAGGATAAATTTGAAAAAATGTGCAGCAGGCTGCACTATTTGAAAAACGGACAATGGAACGGTATGAGGCAGTGACGCACCCTGAGCTGACTACAACCAGCGGTGGCTGCAGACCGGACTACAGAGTGAGCTGCACTCACACAGACACCTTGCAGACAGCCGTGAACAGCGCTGTAAAGCAAAAAAAAGGTTCTCACACAGCGGTTGCTATATTAGCCTGGGTAAAGCACAATGAAGCAAATCGCTATCTCTAAACTGGCCCTTAGTCAGAACACAGCATCCTGTCCCTAACTGAATACACAGTAGAGTGAACCCAAAATGGCAGCGGCAACTTTTATAGTGCACCATGACATCATTTCAGCAGCCAGTCACAGCCATGCCAGTAGTTACATGCCTACCATGCAGAACAGGATGTGCCCACACTTCTAATTAGTCCTCATTGGCTGAATTCTGGCTCTGTGAATTATGGGAACTTCCGATTCCAGTATGCGATATACTGAAAGTATCGGAACTCCAATACCGCAAAAATCGGCCGATACCCAATACTTGTGGTATCGGAATGCTCAACACTAGTTATTGCACATGAGTAAAAAGCTGTGTTCACTTTAGCCAAAGTCCATTCGTGTGGTGATCCCCGTTTATATGACCTTCGCTTTTCTCTTTGTTCTTTTATGGTATACAATGTGGTTGGTCAGGGAGCAGATCCCACCTCTTTGACTGTGGTGCCCCCTTAATGTTTATATCTAATGTTTGCATGACATGTAAATATTTCTTACTTATTCATAATCTGTGGTGACTTTGCGAAGAAAAAATTATTCAGGGAAAAAGATCAGTTTAAGCGGGGAATGCAGAAAAAAATTGACTATGAGATCTTTACATCGCCCTTAGTGATTGATTAGGACGCATTCCATTCCTTCAGCTTGTGCTCAATATCTGAATTCATGAATTCAAAGGTTCAAGAATAGAAGGCAGCTATACAGAGTAATGTGTCACACAGGATTTTCTGTCCATCTGGAAATAAGCAACACAAAAATAATCGAAGAACATCCTTTTCACATCAGATGAACACCTCCCCATTCTTCCATCTCAGAATTCCGGCATGTCTACAATGCACAGGAGTCAGGCTACATTATTGGAACTTTATCACCTACAAAAATACCAGGAGAACAACAGCCAAAATAAAATTAAATAAATCTTTATTGAGAACACATAATGACAAGATAAAGAATACTTTGAAAAAAGATGTCAAAACAGAGGCTGACACCAGAATAGGCTCCTTATTTGCCAACAGCCAAATTTACATTTACAAATTTCTGATCAGTAATCAGTATGCAAATCCCAATGACGAGTAGTATAGCAATATCAAAAGCTAATGAACAAGTATCAAAGAAATTCCCCATAAAGAGGGGATGCTGGAGAATACCTAGGGTAAATCAGGTAGAAAATCCCATGAATACGTCATATAGCACTATAATAAGACCAAGGGGCCCAATGAGCCTAATGGAAAGATTGATAAACAGCTAGATAAGTCAAATGACTAGTCCCACATTGGATCAGTTGGCAGTGTCGAAATCCATTGATAAAGTCAGACGTAGTGTTATTGCAAGAAGAAACCCGTGGAACGAATCCTACAGGAATGATGGTAGAAACATACAAGACACCCTGGGACATCGATCCAAGTAATCATATAAATATGCTCAGGGGTGGACACTGACAGCTTGGGGCCCCTGTGCAAGAAATGTGTCTGGGCCCCCTCCTTTATAGCGACAAAATTACGGTACATATATATATATATATATATATATATATATATATATATATATATATATATATATACAGTATATACACTCACTGGCCACTTTATTAGGTACACCATGCTAGTAACGGGTTGGACCCCCTTTTGCCTTCAGAACTGCCTCAATTCTTCATGGCATAGATTCAACAAGGTGCTGGAAGCATTCCTCAGAGATTTTGGTCCATATTGACATGATGGCATCACACAGTTGCCGCAGATTTGTCGGCTGCACATCCCAAAGATGCTCCATACAAGGCAGGATGGATCCATGCTTTCATGTTGTTTACGCCAAATTCTGACCCTACCATCCGAATGTCGCAGCAGAAATCGAGACTCATCAGACCAAGCAACGTTTTTCCAATCTTCTACTGTCCAATTTCGATGAGCTTGTACAAATTGTAGCCTCAGTTTCCTGTTCTTAGCTGAAAGGAGTGGTACCCGGTGTGGTCTTCTGCTGCTGTAGCCCATCTGCCTCAAAGTTCAACGCACTGTGCGTTCAGAGATGCTCTTAGGCCTACCTTGGTTGTAACGGGTGGCGATTTGAGTCACTATTGCCTTTCTATCAGCTCGAACCAGTCTGCCCATTCTCCTCTGACCTCTGGCATCAACAAGGCATTTCCACCCACAGAACTGCCGCTCACTGGATTTTTTTTCTTTTTCGGACCATTCTCTGTAAACCCTAGAGATGGTTGTGCGTGAAAATCCCAGTAGATCAGCAGTTTCTGAAATACTCAGACCAGCCCTTCTGGCACCAACAACCATGCCACGTTCAAAGGCACTCAAATCACCTTTCTTCCCCATACTGATGCTCGGTTTGAACTGCAGGAGATTGTCTTGACCATGTCTACATGCCTAAATGCACTGAGTTGCCGCCATGTGATTGGCTGATTAGAAATTAAGTGTTAACAAGAAGTTGGACAGGTGTACCTAATAAAGTGGCCGGTGAGTGTATATATATATATATATATATATATATATATATATATATATATACAGTGGGGCAAAAAAGTATTTAGTCAGTCAGCAATAGTGCAAGTTCCACCACTTAAAAAGATGAGCGGCGTCTGTAATTTACATCATAGGTAGACCTCAACTATGGGAGACAAACTGAGAAAAAAAAATCCAGAAAATCACATTGTCTGTTTTTTTATCATTTTATTTGCATTTTATGGTGGAAAATAAGTATTTGGTCAGAAACAAACAATCCAGATTTCTGGCTCTCACAGACCTGTAACTTCTTCTTTAAGAGTCTCCTCTTTCCTCCACTCATTACCTGTAGTAATGGCACCTGTTTAAACTTGTTATCAGTATAAAAAGACACCTGTGCACACCCTCAAACAGTCTGACTCCAAACTCCACTATGGAGCTGTCAAAGGACACCAGAAACAAAATTGTAGCCCTGCACCAGGCTGGGAAGACTGAATCTGCAATAGCCAACCAGCTTGGAGTGAAGAAATCAACAGTGGGAGCAATAATTAGAAAATGGAAGACATTCAAGACCACTGATAATCTCCCTCGATCTGGGGCTCCACGCAAAATCCCACCCCATGGGGTCAGAATGATCACAAGAACGGTGAGCAAAAATCCCAGAACCACGCGGGGGGACCTAGTGAATGAACTGCAGAGAGCTGGGACCAATGTAACAAGGCCTACCATAAGTAACACACTACGCCACCATGGACTCAGATCCTGCAGTGCCAGACGTGTCCCACTGCTTAAGCCAGTACATGTCCGGGCCCATCTGAAGTTTGCTAGAGAGCATTTGGATGATCCAGAGGAGTTTTGGGAGAATGTCCTATGGTCTGAAGAAACCAAACTGGAACTGTTTGGTAGAAACACAACTTGTCGTGTTTGGAGGAAAAAGAATACTGAGTTGCATCCATCAAACACCATACCTACTGTAAAGCATGGTGGTGGAAACATCATGCTTTGGGGCTGTTTCTCTGCAAAGGGGCCAGGACAACTGATCCGGGTACATGAAAGAATGAATGGGGCCATGTATCGTGAGATTTTGAGTGCAAACCTCCTTCCATCAGCAAGGGCATTGAAGATGAAACGTGGCTGGGTCTTTCAACATGACAATGATCCAAAGCACACCGCCAGGGCAACGAAGGAGTAGCTTCGTAAGAAGCATTTCAAGGTCCTGGAGTGGCCTAGCCAGTCTCCAGATCTCAACCCTATAGAAAACCTTTGGAGGGAGTTGAAAGTCCGTGTTGCCAAGCGAAAAGCCAAAAACATCACTGCTCTAGAGGAGATCTGCATGGAGGAATGGGCCAACATACCAACAACAGTGTGTTGCAACCTTGTGAAGACTTACAGAAAACGTTTGACCTCTGTCATTGCCAACAAAGGATATATTACAAAGTATTGAGATTAAATTTTGTTTCTGACCAAATACTTATTTTCCACCATAAAATGCAAATAAAATGATAAAAAAACAGACAATGTGATTTTCTGGATTTTTTTTTCTCAGTTTGTCTCCCATAGTTGAGGTCTACCTTTGATGTAAATTACAGACGCCTCTCATCTTTTTAAGTGGTGGAACTTGCACTATTGCTGACTGACTAAATACTTTTTTGCCCCACTATATATAGCGCCACACACACATACATGTATCTATAAGCACTCTCACACCACTGATTGACAGCTTTCTGTGTTCTGTGAAGCTGCCAATCAGTGCTGAGAGAGGGATTAGACAAAGCAGGAGGACTGAATGTCATGAGACAGCTGCACCTCTAGTGATTATTATTATTATTATTTATTTATATAGCACCATTGATTCCATGGTGCTGTACATGAGAAGGGGTTACATACAAGTTACAGATATCACTTACAGTAAACAAACTAACAATGACAGACTGATACAGAGGGGCGAGGACCTGCCCTTGCGGGCTTACATTCTGCAGGATTATGGGGAAGGAGACAGTAGGTTGGGAGTGATCATCTGATAATGAAAGAAATCTGTGTTTTAACCCCTTCTCGACATGTGTTGTATATATACATCACATGTTGTGTCTCCCTCTTTGATCTGGGCTCCAGTGCTGAGCCCATATATTTTCCTTCACATGTCAGCTGATTTGATCAGCTGACATGTGCCCCTAACAGCCTTGGGTGGAATCGTGATCCACCTACGGCTGTTAACATGTTAAATGCCGATGTCAATCTCTTACAGCTTAATTTAGCATGCACTAGGCAGAAGCACGTCACAAACCAGGGCCATTAGCAACCCTTTCACATGATCGCAGGGCGCCGATGGGTTGGCAAAACAACTCGGGGTATGCAGGAGACCCCTGTGGTTGTCATTGCCAGAATGTTATGACAGCCGCCCTATGTATAAAAAATATAAATATTTAGTATCGCCGCATTTATAAATGCCTGCTATATCAAAGTATAAAAATAATGAATGTGATTGGTAAACGAAGTAACAAGAAAAAAATTACAATGCCAGACTTTTGTTTTTTTCGTCGCTGCAACATTGCAATAAAAAGCAATAACAGGCGACCAAAACATTGTATCTACACCAAAATAGTATCAATAAAAATTTCAGCTCAGTGTGCAAAAAATAAGCCCTCACCCAGCCCCAGATCACGAAAATTGAAGACGCTATGGGTCTTGGAAAATGATACAATTTTCTTTTAACAAATTTTTGATTTTTTTTCACCACTTAAATAAAAAAAGAACCTAGACATGTTTGGTGTGTACAAACTCATAATAACCTGGAGAATCACAATGGATTGCACTTTTTTGCAACGTGACAGCACTTTATATGGTAAAATCAATGGTATAGTTCAAAAGTACAACTTTTCCCTTAAAATCAAGCCCTAAGGCCTGTGCCACACGCCCAGATAATTCCGGTACCGGAAAAATCGGTACCGGAGTTATCCGTGTCCGTGTATCTGTGTGCTCACGTGGCACATCAGTGTGGCACACGTGCGGCAGCCGTGTGCCGCCCGTGTGCCGACTGGGTACCACCCGGACCGTGCAGGAGACAGCGCTAGAGATAAGCTCTGTCCCCTGCATCTGGTGCTGAAGCCGGAATTCATTCCTTCTTCCCAGCAGCGTTCGCTGGAGAGAAGGAATGAAAAATCATTGCTTTTTGGGTTTTTTTGTGTTTAAAATAAAGATCCTTGTCACCACCCCCCTCCCACCCCCTGTGCGCCCGCCCGCTGGAAATAAAATACTCACCCGGCTCCCTCGATGCTTCCTCCTGTATGAACGGTCACGTGGTACCGCTCATTACAGTGATGAATATGCGGCTCCACCCCTATGGGAGGTGGAGCCGCATATTCATCACTGTAATGAGCGGCACCGCGTGACCGCTCATACAGGACAAGCTGCGGCGCTGAGAGGAAGCAATGAGGGAGTCGGGTGAGTCGGCACACGGGCGTGAAAACACGCTGACATGTGCAGAGACACATTGATTTTAATGTGTCTACGTGAGTCAGTGTCTCCGGTACGTGAGAAAACTGTCACCACACGTACCGGAGCCACTGACTTGTGAAACCGGCCTAACAAGGCCATATTGACTGAAAAATAAAAAAGATATGGCTCTGGGAGGAAGGGGAGAAAAAAATAGAAACACAAAAATGGCCCAGGGATGAAGGGGTTAAGTACAGCCCAGTAAGTGACACATCACTGTTATCAGGGTTATTGCCCCCACATAATGCTGCTGTCAGATTAAACAGCAAAAGCCTGCTGACAGATTCCCTTTAGGTGAGCAATGCTCAGCATACTTTCCTTGCAGCTTTTGAGCCTTCGCATGCACTGCCCGTGCCCTCTACCTTTTATCGGTCTGTCATTTAGCCATGTTTATTATTACTTCTTTTATATTTCACGCTATTATTTACGTTATCTATTAGAATATGAATGGTGTGTACTACATATAGTAATCATCCTGGAATTAAGGGCACACTAAATAAGAATAATAGATAAATATTTATGCGGGAAGCAGAATTCATGGAATGACAGCTCTTCTGGTTGGGAGATTTGTCAGGGCTTCTGTAAATAATATAAAGTCTGAACCTGAGAAGAACCACACACTTGTTTGTTCATTAAAATTGAAAATAACTTTACGGTCAATGCTTTCAAACTGTGAAACTAAATTATCATACCCACCACTGTTTTCTCATTGTATTTATTCTTCAGCAGCTGTAATAATAATATTTTGTCACTAGATGTCAGTAAGATGATTTGCTTCTAAAGCATTTTTTTACATCATAACGTGCAGAATTATAAGACTCCCCAGTAGTCAGACACTTGCTGACATTCTTCAGCTTAAACTTGATCTAACTGATAGACATAAATGTAAAGTATAAATATATATATATATTGTATATATATGTTCTGCACTTTGAAGGTGAAAGAATATATGCAGATATGCAATATTTGAATGTAGCATTAATACTAATATTTTGATCACACTGTGTGAGCTCATATACAGTTGTGCAAAAAAAAGTATTTGCCCTTTCCTGATTTCCTATTCTTTTGCATGTTTGTCACACTTAAATGTTTTAGATCACCAAACAAATTAAAATATTATACAAAGATAGAACAAAATGCAGTTTTTAAATGCAGGTTTACTATTAAAGGAAAAAGAAATCCAAACCTACAGGGCCCTGTATGAAATAGTGATTTGCCCCTAAACCTAATAACTGGTTGGACCACCCTTAGCAGAAACAACTGCAATCAAGCCTTTGCGATAACTAGCAACTTTGCAGAATTGTTGTAATTCAGCCACACTGGAGGGTTTTCAAGCATGAACCGTCTTTTTAAGGTGATGCCACAGCATCTCAATTGGATTAAATTCAGGACTTTGACTAGGCCACTACGAAGTCTTAATTTTGTTTTTCTTAAGCCATTCAAAGGTGGACTTGCTGGTGTGTTTTGGATCATTGTCCTGCTGCATAACACAAGTGCGCTTCAGCTTGAGGTTACAAACAGATGGCTGTATATTTTCCATTAGGATTTTTTGGTAGACAGCAGAATTCATGGTTCCATTTACCACAACAAGTCTTTGAGGTCCTGAAACAGCAAACCAGCCCCAGACCATCGCAGTACCACCATATTTTACTGTTAGTGTGATGCTCCTTTTCTGAAATGCTGTGTTACTTCTACTCCAGATGTAATGGAACACACACTTTTCAAAAATGTCAACTTTTCACTCCATAGAGCATTCTCCCAAAAGTCTTGGGGATCATTGTGATGTTTTCTGGCAAAACTGAGAAGAACCTTTATGTTCTTATTGCTCGTCAGTGGTTTTCGTTGTGGAACACTGCCATGCAGGCCATTTTTGCACAGTCTCTTTTATATGGTGGAGTCATGAACACTGACCTTTGACAGATCTCAATTACTTTGCTTCTCATTTATTCCAGAATTTCTTTGGATCGCGGCATGATGTCCTCATCTTTTGGTCTACTTCATTTTGCCAGGCAGATCCTATTTAAGTGATTTCTTGATTGAAAACAGGTGTGGCAGCAATCAGTCATGGGTGTGGCTAGGGAATTTGAACTGAGCTTTCCAAAGATGTGATAATCCACATTTAAAGGGACCCTGTCTGTTGTGAACTGTGTTTCTGGGCTCCCTCTGGTGGTCACTAACGGTATTGTGTTAGGCATGTCTTGTTGCAGGCCTGAGCTCCAGCTGTGTCATTAAGCAGCGGGTGTTCCCTATTTAAGTCTCCTCCGGACTCAGTCTCTTGCCTGGCATCGTTGTATCCAGACCTATATGGTCTCCTCCGGATTCCTTTCAGTCTGTCTCATGCAAGAAAAGCTAAGTCCGTTTTGTATAATTTGGATCGTTTGCATTTTTCAGTGTCTTTGTCCAGCTTGCTTAATATTTGATTTTCTGGCTCGCTGGAAGCTCTAGGGTGCTGATATTCTCCCTCCGCACCGTCAGTCGGTGTGGGGGTTCTTGAATGTTCAGCGTGGATGTTTTTGTAGGGTTTTCTGCTGACCGCATAGTCCACTATCTATTTTCTGTCTATCTAGACTAGTGGGCCTCACTTTGCTGAATCTAGTTCATCTCTACGTTTGTGTTTTCCTCTTGCCTCACCGTTATTATTTGTTGGGGGCTTTCTATATCTTTGGGGTTCAATTTCTCTGGAGGCAAGTGAGGTCTTATTTTCCCTCTAGGGGTAGTCAGTTCTCCGGCTGGCTCGAGACGTCTAGAACCTACGTAGGCACGTTCACCGGCTGCTTCTAGTTGTGTGTGTTAGGATCAGGTATGCGGTTAGCCCAGTTTCCACCTCCCTAGAGCAGTATTTATGTTTTTGCTATCTTGCCGGAATATCAGAGATCCTCTACCACTGGGATCATAACAGTATGCCAGGCCGAAAGAAAATGTTTATTGCATCGCAGAAGCGGGATTAAAAAGAAGTTCTGAGTTTTTTTAGTTTTTTTTTTGTTGCTGCAGTTTGCCTAGCTTCTTCCATCCCCTTTTTCTCTGAGTGGCTGGAACTCTGCTGCAGATATGAATGTCCAGACTCTGACTTCTAGTGTGGATCAGCTTGCTGCTAGGGTGCAAAGCATTCAGGATTTTGTTATCCATAGCCCTATGTCTGAACCAAAAATACCTATTCCTGAGCCGTTTTTTGGAGATAGATCTAAGTTCCTGAATTTTAGGAATAATTGCAAATTGTTTCTGTCTCTGAAACCTCGTTCCTCTGGTGATTCCGCTCAGCAAGTTAAGATTGTTATTTCCTTCTTGCGCGGCGACCCTCAAGATTGGGCCTTCTCTCTGGCGCCAGGAGATCCTGCATTGGTGAATGTTGATGCGTTTTTTCTGGCACTTGGTTTGCTTTATGAGGAGCCTAATCTTGAAAATCAGGCTGAAAAGATGTTGTTGGCTATCTCTCAGGGTCAGGACGAAGCTGAGGTATATTGTCAAAAATTTCGGAAATGGTCCGTGCTTACTCAATGGAATGAGTGTGCACTGGCCGCAAATTTCAGAAATGGTCTTTCTGAAGCCATTAAAGATGTGATGGTGGGGTTTCCTATCCCTACAGGTCTGAATGATTCAATGGCTCTGGCCATTCAAATTGATCGACGTTTGCGGGAGCGCAAATCTGTTAATCCTTCGGTGGTGCTGTCTGAACGGTCACCTGATTCTATGCAATGTGACAGAATTCTGACCAGAGTCGAGCGACAAAATCATAGACGTCAAAATGGGTTGTGTTTCTACTGTGGTGATTCAACACATGTTATCTCAGCATGCTCTAAACGCTTAAAAAAAATTGTTAATCCTGTCGCCATTGGTACTTTTCAGCCTAAGTTTATTTTGTCTGTGACTTTAATTTGTTCATTATCTTCTTACTCAGTTATGGCTTTTGTGGATTCTGGTGCTGCTTTAAGTCTGATGGATTTGTCGTTTGCCAAGCGCTGCGGTTTTGTCCTGAAGCCTTTGGAAAATCCTATTCCTCTTAGAGGAATTGATTCTATGCCATTGGCAGAGAATAAACCTCAGTATTGGACGCAAGTGACCATGTGCATGACTCCTGTACATCAGGAGGTGATTCGTATTCTGGTACTGCATAAAATGCATGATGTTGTCGTTTTGGGTCTGCCATGGTTACAGGCCCATAATCCAGTTTTAGATTGGAAAGCTATGACTGTGTCTAGTTGGGGGTGTCAGGGGATTCATGGCGATTCTCCATTGGTGTCTATTGCTTCTTCTACTCCTTCTGAGATCCCTGAGTTTTTGTCAGACTTTCAGGATGTATTTAATGAGGCCAGGTCCAGTGCCCTTCCTCCTCATAGGGACTGTGATTGTGCTATAGATTTGATTCCTGGTAGTAAGTTTCCTAAGGGACGACTCTTTAATTTATCTGTGCCAGAGCATGCCGCGATGCGGAGTTATATAAAGGAGTCTTTGGAGAAGGGACATATTCGCCCATCCTCTTCTCCTCTTGGTGCAGGATTCTTTTTTGTGGGCAAGAAAGACGGGTCTTTGAGACCTTGTATAGATTATCGTCTTCTGAATAAGATCATGGTTAAATTTCAGTATCCTTTGCCATTGTTGTCTGATTTGTTTGCTCGGATTAAGGGATCCAGTTGGTTCACTAGAAGATAGATCTTCGTGGTGCGTATAACCTTGTGCGCATAAAGCAGGGAGATGAATGGGCTCCCTCTGGTGGTCACTAACGGTATTGTGTTAGGCATGTCTTGTTGCAGGCCTGAGCTCCAGCTGTGTCGTTAAGCAGCAGGTGTTCCCTATTTAAGTCTCCTCCGGACTCAGTCTCTTGCCTGGCATCGTTGTATCCAGACTTATATGGTCTCCTCCGGATTCCTTTCAGTCTGTCTCATGCAAGAAAAGCTAAGTCCGTTTTGTATAATTTGGATCGTTTGCATTTTTCAGTGTCTTTGTCCAGCTTGCTTAATATTTGATTTTCTGGCTCGCTGGAAGCTCTAGGGGGCTGATATTCTCCCTCCGCACCGTCAGTCGGTGTGGGGGTTCTTGAATGTTCAGCGTGGATGTTTTTGTAGGGTTTTCTGCTGACTGCATAGTCCACTATCTATTTTCTGTCTATCTAGACTAGTGGGCCTCACTTTGCTGAATCTAGTTCATCTCTACGTTTGTGTTTTCCTCTTGCCTCACCGTTATTATTTGTTGGGGGCTTTCTATATCTTTGGGGTTCAATTTCTCTGGAGGCAAGTGAGGTCTTATTTTCCCTCTAGGGGTAGTCAGTTCTCCGGCTGGCTCGAGACGTCTAGAACCTACGTAGGCACGTTCACCGGCTGCTTCTAGTTGTGTGTGTTAGGATCAGGTATGCGGTTAGCCCAGTTTCCACCTCCCTAGAGCAGTATTTATGTTTTTGCTATCTTGCCGGAATATCAAAGATCCTCTACCACTGGGATCATAACACCTGTCACCAGATTTGGCCGATATTAGATAGGGCCACCGCCTTTCAGGGCTTATCTACAGCATTCTATAATGCAGCTGTAAAACACACAGTTTTGGTGCTTTTTTCCTACGTGTTTGATTGATTGAAGTGAAGTCAATGGTGAAAAACGTTGTAAAAAATGAACAGAGAATTGACATGCAGCAGATTTTTTTCTGTACCAAATCTGAAAGTCAAAAATACTCAACGTGTGCATGAAACTACAGGTTTTTAATTCACTTTGCTGACATCAGGTTTTGCTTCAGGTTTTGTCACAAATTCAAGCAGAAAAAACATGACAAAAATTCACGAAATCTGCATCGTGTGCACACAGCCTAATACAGATACATATTTTAACAAGTTTTTTGAGACTTATATTGCAATGAAATGTACCCAAGAAGATGTAATACACTATGGGTGAGCAATATGATACCAATACATTTTTAAACATTATTTTGAGGAACATATACCAACGAAATGTCCTCCAGACCACAGAATAATCTATGCGTGAGCATTAAAATAGCGATAAATTTTGAACAAGTTTTTGAGGTTTATATAGCAACAAACCGTACTCCAGACCACGAAATAGTCTATGGATAAGCGATATAATACCGATAAATTTGGAACAAGTTTTTTGAGGCTTTTATAGCAACGAAATGTACCCAAGAAGAAGTAATACTGTATGGCTGAGAAATGTAACCCAACATAATTTGTAAACTTTTTTTTTGACAACGAAATGTACCCAAAAAGATGTAATACCAACGAAATGTACTCCATACCATGGACTAGTCTATAGGTGAGCATTATTATTACCGATAAAAAATTTTAAACGTTTTTGCAGGATTATATAGCAACTAAATGTACTCAAGAAGATGTAATACCCTATGGGTGAGCAATATAATACTGATACATTTTTAAAATGTTTTTTGAAGGTTATATACCATTGAAATGTACCCCAGACCACAAAATAGTTTATGGATGAGCATTAAAATAACGATACATTTTGATCAAGTTTTTTGAGGCTTATATAGCCTTTTTGGTAGAGCATTGAACAGCAAGGTGGATTGTTACTGAGGGGAAAAAAAAAATAAAAATCTTTAAATCTTCAGCTTAGCGAGTGTGAGCGAGCCAATCACTTTCATGCCCTTCTCTAAGATGGTGGGGACCGAGACCTATGTCATCACGCTGCCCACACTCTGCGTCCTCCTTCATTGGCTGAAAAATGGCGCTGAAAGTGTCATACGAAACGCGACTTTTGCGCGCAGATCGGCGACCTCATGGCCGATCCCACACTAGGATCGGGTCGGGTTTCATGAAACCCGACTTTGCCAAAAGTCGGCGATTTTTGAATTTGTCTGATCTGTTTCGCTCAACCCTAGTGAGCAATATGATACCGATAAATTTTTAATACGTTTTTTGAGGGTTATATGCCAAAAAAATATAATCCAGACCACAGATTACCCTATGGGTGAGCAATATAATAACTATAAAATTTGAACAAGTATTTTAGGGTTATATATCAACGAAATGTACCCAAGAACATGTGATACTGTATGGCTGAGAAATGTAACCCAGCAAAATTTGTAAACTTTTTTGAGTCTTATATATCGCAAAAATGTACTCCAGAATGTGAAATAGTGTATGGGTGATCAATATAATAACGATAACATTTAGAAAAAGTTTTTGGAGGGTTATATACCAACGAAATATGCCCAAGAACTTGTAATACTGTATGGCTGAGAAATGTAACACAGCAACACTTCTAAACATTTTTTGAGCCTTATACATCACAAAAATGTAATCCAGACCACAGAATAATCTGTGGTTGATGAATATAATAATGACAACATTTTGAAAATGTTTTTGGAGGGTTATATACTAATGAAATGTACCCAGCAACACGTAATTCTGTATGACTGAAAAATGTAAACCAGAAAATTTTTTAAACTTTTCATGAGTCTTATATGTCATAAAAATGTACCCCAGAACACAGAATAATGTATAGGTAAGAAATGTGGAGAAACAAGCAAACGCTTTTTTCTACTGTTATACTGTATACCACAAAAATATGACATAAAGCAAGTAATACTGTATGGATGACTAATCTAGTCCGAAACTATTTTTCTATGCTCTTTGTACATTTTACATACCACTGAAATGCAACAATAACTGTGTTAAACTGTATGGATGAGTCATTGAATCCATAACAACATTTTGAACAAAAATATTTTGAAAGTGTAGTTGATGTACTTATACAGTCATTAAGGCTTTACAGAAAGTGCAAAGCCAAACAAAAAATATGATTAGGGACATCCATAGACCCTTGAAAAGCAGCAACTGGCAGGCCTCATTAAAATATTGAATATTACAAACACTTTTTGTGCTGCTGTCATCTGGTGGTGGTCTATCTATTATGACCCCGGTGACAGCACTAAAACCCCGCTCAGACAAGATGCTAGTGGCAAGACAACACAACACCGCCAAGGCGGAGGGACAGCTCATGCCAAGTGTCCAGCTTTGAGACCCAATATTTGAAAGTCATAGTGGAATTAGAAAGTACACTGGTTTGGTTGGCCAGGTATTGCTTGATCATCTTTAAAAACTTTTCCCTTCTTGTTAAAAATAGCTGGTCAAACAGCTAACACTTCCCTGTCTCCACCTTGATGACAACTCTCCATCTCCTCCTCCCTCACATCCTCCTCATTCCCATCCTCAGCTCAATCACGTAGGAGAGACGGAACATAGGTTATGAGGCTACTAGCCTCTGTTGCGCTAGCCATCCGCTCCTGTTCCTCTGCTTTCTCATCCTCAGCGTTTACCTCCTCATTGTCACCCACTCTGCGTAGAGTAAATGAGATGAGACTTGGCTGGCTACAATATCTCTGTGTTATGACTTCCTCCATCCCCATCTGGTCCGCATGCCAAGCTTCATGTTTAATTGTGAGCAGCAACTGTTCAAGTAGGCACAGAAGTGAAATAGTTGCGCTTTGTTGAGTCCTCAAAGTCTTGGTGAACCAAACAAATATCAGACATCTGTGAGGGGGTGGTTGAAGATTCCCACTCCATACGACTTCTAAACTGTTTTAGTAGATACGAGTGACGTCACGCCCTTTGGGCGCACGTGGTGATTACAAACCACGCAATGGGGTGTAACCACGCAGCAGACTGACCTCGCAATGGGGTGTACCCACGCACCAGACTGGCGTATGTGCAGACTAATAGCAAACATTAATACCTGGCATACCTCTCCTGCCACTCCTACCTTGTGTAAGAAAAAGCTCTGTAATTAATACTGTTCGGGAAGAGCTATCCGATAGCGCTATCCATGAAGAATGGGTAGAGCTATCCCATAGCCCTATTCCTAAAGGAAATGAACGGGTAGAGCTATCTGATAGTGCTATTCCTCAATGTTCCTCAAGCTATTTCACATGCTTGAGTGCACTTGGGATCTGCCCCCAAGGCCCTGCCCATGCCCAATGTTTGGTCCGCAGACAGCGGCTAGAAGTTAAAGAAAAAAAGACAGCTGACAGCACATCAGAAGAAAAGATGCACGCTCCAAGTCCACAGACCCAAGTGGACGTGGTAACTCCAAGGTAAAATAAAGAACAACATCCAGTTCAGGTGAAAAATTAGAAAAAACTTTATTCCGCCAACATACAACGTTTCGACCAGTAATGGTATTTATCAAGTATTACTGGTTGAAACGTTGTATGTTGGCGGAATAAAAGTTTTTTCTAATTTTTCACCTGGACTGGATGCTGTTCCTTATTTTACCTCGCAGCTAGGAGTTAGTTCCGCTTTTGAGTACAACATTTTTTGGCTTTTAAAATTGTTAAAAAGCTTAATAAAAGACTTCTTTGTACACTCAGTTGACAGTAAACCATTTGTAAACTTTAGGACTAAGTTTACGTTGCTTCTGTGTCTCAAATATTTTGACCCTTATTTATTGGCTTTTCCTTCCCCTGGAGAAAGCCACATATAACTACCCTTGTGAAAACACTAGGAGAGGCAAATAAATTCCTACAATATCCAAGGACTGTCCCTGAGATTTATTGATGGTCATTGCAAAAGCCAACATGACAGGAAACTCACGCATCTGGACTGGAAAGTTTTTATCTTTTGAAATCAGGTCAATGCTAGGAATAAGAACTGTCTGACTCTCTGCTTTTCCATTTAAAGCAACGGCATGAATAACATTTGCTTTTAAGCTTTTCACATAAAGCTTTGTGCCATTACAAAGGCCACGCTTTCTGTTAAGATTACGCAGGAACGTAATTACAGCTCCTGGTTTCAGCTTTAGTTCATGAGGAGGCATCCCAGTGGGATTCAAAGAGTTAAGAAACTCTACAGGGTAATCTGTGAGAATAACACCCTCCTCTTCCGCAATTGTATCGACGGAGCGATATGTTGAGTGTTCACCTTGAACTTGACTAAGAATTTTGTCCTTCAAGGCATGAACGTCATCATTCAATGGCGTAAGAATTGCTTTATTGGCAATTGCTTCTACCGTTGTATCGGTAATCTCAATTGAATTGCCAAAAATAGCAGTAATTAAATCACCCTCTTCAATAAAAGAATTCGGGATTTCAATTGTGTCTTCTGGTAGACCATATACATTTGACAACTCTTCATTGCCAAGTTTCAGTGCACACATTTTTATACGTGTCATGTATGACTCCATTGACAGTCCTTAAGTCAACATAAGAATTTGCTCCTCTTACGTCAAGTAAAAGGAGTCTTAGGTAATACATCTGTTAAAGAGACTGTATACATTCGGGCAATTGTTTTCCCAAATTGAGCTCGTTGTTTTTTTCCATTCTTCTGGTACAGCTTTTCTATCCCAGACATAGTGTTCAGGGATTTCTGGTAGACCATATACATTTGACAACTCTTCATTGCCAAGTTTCAGTAACCACGAGTTGTACTCAACTTCGTCCTGAGACGTTCTCATATTCTGTTGTAACTGGGACCAAGAAAACTGATTCCAGGATTTTGAGTATTTAATGGTGGACTGTACAATTTGGGCTCTTTTTCCACCTTCCGCTATTGGTAGGGTTTGATGAAAGTCACCACCGTTTATGAAAACTTTTCCACCAAATGGTTTTTTTTTCAACATATGTCTTGGAACAAATTATCCACAGTGTTCATATTAAAACAGGGAGTCATTGTTACTTCGTCCCAAATAACGACAGATGACTCCCTAAGCTCCTTTGCTTGAAGTGAGGTTGGCTTAATTTTTGAAACTGTGGTCTCATTTGTTGTAATTCCAAGGCCAAACTTGGAATGGTAGGTGCTACCATTTTGAGCAAATATACTTCTTTTCTGCTTGTAGTGTCTTGTGCAAGCAGTTGTACAAAAATGTCTTCCAACCGCCTCCTGGGCCGTCCAGAAAAAAACAGTGTGAGCTAGTGTCGTCTGGCTGTGATGCAGCATTGACTGCTTGCATAATTGCATCGAAAGCTGATTTCTGAGCTTCATTAAGCATAGCTTTCAATTGCTCAGCCTCCTGCTTTATTACAGCATAATTCAGTTGGTCCAGTGTTTCATCTGAAACATTTACTGGAGTTGGCAATCCGTAGTCAACACAGGACTTTTTATTGCTTAAGAGCACTTCATCAATATCACGAAGAGCCAGATGCTCAGCAATTTCTGGAGTATACTGCCTGGTGTAATCCTCTATAATTTCGGTTTTATATTTTTGCCATAATGCCAATGGTTTAGCTGGTTCCCCATATACACAAATTATAGCAAATAATTCATGAAGTTGCTAGGGCATTTGGAAAGAGATCAATGCACGCATTTTTATACATGTCATGTATGACTCCATTGACAGTCCTTAAGTCAACATAAGAATTTGCTCCTCTTACGTCAAGTAAAAGGAGTCTTAGGTAATATATCTGTTAAAAAGACTGTATACATTCGGGCAATTGTTTTCCCAAATTGAGCTCGTTGTTTTTTTCCATTCTTCTGGTACAGCTTTTCTATCCCAGACATAGTGTTCAGGGATTTCACTGTACAAATATTGACGGGCGGAAGCGTCAACTCTGTTTACCTCAAAATAAGTCTGCAGAGTAGAGACTTTTGAGTCTGAAATAACCATATCCACATTATCATCTTCGAAAAACACTTGCTGCATGTTTTCAAGGTGAGCAGCAAGGCTTTTAATGGTATGTAAAGCATCATGCATTTTATTTTTTCTGATTCTCCACATGCCCTCCGGGGCGCTTATATACTGAGAATCTAGGTACATGGCTGGTTCATTCCAGTTCAATGTATCAAACTTGATATTGGCACAGTCATGTCCTTTGTATACATATTTGAAAAGATATTTAACACTTTTTATTGAAGCACATATCTGAACATTGATTGGCTTCCAATGAAAGTGGACAGAAAATTACTGGTGTCCCAACTTTTAGCCCTTGGTGTAACGCAGCATTATGGATGTGATCCATAACGCCGGCATAACTGTCTACGCGTAATGCCTTTTGATTTTGTTTTATACATTCGATCCTGTCGGATTCAATTTTGACGTAATTGTCAACGATAAATTGTTGCGTCAACTTCCCAGCATTTAAAAGGGGATTGAACTCGTCACAAATGGCAAGCCTGTATGCATTGTACTGCAACAGGGTGATTCTTTCTTGTCGATCTTGATCCACTGGTATGGATGGTAGATGAATGTCACCAATTCCTTGATGTTGCACACTTAGGGCAATTGGAGTTGTCAAATTTATTGTCCATCCACTGTCCCCATATGGGAATAGAAGTGGATATGTCATTGCATCACACTTTCTGTGAAGAAAGCTGATTTGAAGAGTTTGGTTTTCACTTTTGAGGTGAACTCTGATGTCCCTAGTAAATGGGGGTTCACCCAATGCATTTTGATAAATTATAGCTACTTCATTGCACCTTGGTGTATTGTAGCTCCTCTGGTCATCATTGTAGTCATTTATAATGGACATTGTTATTTCGAGTGGATCGCAATTTTCTAATTCAGCAATCCTCTCTTCCTCCATTTCAAATTCCCTCATCATTGTGAAGGCTCTTGCAAGTGGGTTAATTGCTTTCATTTTCTCTCCAAGAGATGATAGCAGTGCTGGAAGGCACTTTTTATTTGCTTTACTTCTTGTACTTAATGCTCCTTCACTGTCCAAAATATAAATCTGGGCAAACTTGAGAGTACTACCCACAGTGGGATGCAATGGGGCCGTTCTGTGGTAAATTTGTCCATGAATTCGAAAACAGTATGGACCATGCCGAGGAGGTGGCGCTACTTGTGCTCCCATTGATTACAAAACAAGTGAGCTATTGTATTGCCTTATGTTAGCCATAAAGTTATTGGAGTGCTGATGCTCTCCTTTCATCAACTTGACTAATTGATCATCCATACGAATGGGACGTAATTGGATGCGTCCTCTCTTGCAGCAGGAAGGGAATGTTTTGTCCTGCGCCATTTTGTCTTTGAAATTTTTAGATTGGCAGAACTGACATCGAAATGTCAGTTCCCCGGCATAGTCCTCTTCAATATGTGTCTCATCAATTTGATTGAGAAGTCCTCTAGCGGCAAATGTAACTTGCCATCGTCGAGTGGCTCTTGCATTTTGGGCACGTATTCTATCTTGTTCTCTTTTTTGTGAAATATGTGTATCACTTAGTGAATTGCGTGTTGCTCGTTGTTGTGCAGCATTAGATGCTCTACGTGATTCATTTACTTCATTAATTTCTCTTGCTCTGGCCGCCCAATGTCGGGCTGCATCAGCAGTTCTTCGACAATTACATTCGTCTTATGTTTCATTAAGACGCTGTTACGCATCCGTATGCAATTCGCTTCTCTACGTTCAGCAGCACACTCAATTTCATCCATCTTTGCAATGTTGCCTCACACTGTTGCCTCAGTGTTGCCTGAGTGTTGCAAAAAAGGCTTATGCCTTAACTCGCCACCAGGGAGAGCTCCTCTCCTTAGGTATCCATGGTTATGCCCAGGCAGTTAGCTGCTAGTGGTAGTAACTATGGATACCTAAGTTACTGTTCAGCTGTGGATGACTCATTGTGCACAGACACACGGACACGTCCAAATTAGGTATATTGATCACTAGATGGTGGCCCGATTCTAATGCATCGGGTATTCTAGAATATGCTTGTCCACGTAGTATATTGCACAGCCCATGTAGTACACTGCACAGCCCACGTAGTATATTGCCCAGCCATGTAGTATATTGCCCAGCCACGTAGTATATTGCCCAGCCACGTAGTATATTGCCCAGTTACATAGTATATTGCCCAGTGACGTAGTATATTGCCCAGTGACGTAGTATATTGCCCAGTGATGTAGCATATTGCTCAGCCACGTAGTATATTGCCCAGTTACGTAGTATACAGCACAGAACCACGTAGTATATTGCCCAGTTACGTAGTATATTGCCCAGTTATGTAGTATATTGCCCAGTGACGTAGTATATTGCTCAGCCACGTAGTATACAGCACAGAGCCATGTAGTATATTGCACAGCAACGTAGTATACAGCACAGAGCCACGTAGTATATTGCCCAGCCACGTAGTATATTGGCCAGTCACGTAGTATATTGCCCAGCTACGTAGTATATTGCCCAGCCACATATGTCAGAGGTTAAAAAATAAAAAATAAACATATACTCACCTTCCGAGGGCACCTTGTAGTAGTTCTGTCGCCTGTGTGCGGTGCAGGCGGCAGCTTCCGGTCCCAGGGTGTGATGACGTCACGGTCACATGACCGTTACGTCATGGCAGGTCCATCTCGCGCAGGCGCGCAGGACCTGTGATGACGTTGCGGTCACATGACCGTGATGTCATGGCAGGTCCTTCTCGCAGACCATCCTTGACACCGGAACCTGCCGCTTGCATGGAGCGGTCACCGGAGTGTCGCGAGGAGCGGGAAAGGTGAGTATATAATGATTTTTAATTTTTTTAATTATTTTTAACATTAGATGTTTTTACTATTGACGTTGAATAGGCAGCATCAATAGTAAAAACTTGGTCACACAGGGTTAACAGCAGCGGTAACGGAGTGAGTTACCCACAGCATAACGTGGTCCGTTACCGCTGGCATTAACCCTGTGTGAGCGGTGACTGCGGGGAGTATGGAGCGGGCGCCGGGCACTGACTGCAGGGGAGTAGGGAGGGACTAATCGGACTGTGGCCGTCGCTGATTGGTCGTGGCAGCCATGACAGGCAGCTGGGAGACCAATCAGTGACTTGGATTCCATGACAGACAGAGGCCGCAACCAATGAATATCTGGAGCGACCCCCCCTCCACGTATTAGGGCAATGGGGTACTCGGCACCGGGTCCTTCAGTGTTCTGCGGGGATGTCACGGTGGCTCGACCCGGTCCGTGGCCCTTTGAGGGGCGTCCAATAAAGAATAGAGTTTTTGTGGTTTTGGGAAAGGTCTTTAAAGGGATAGTTCGTGACGCCACCTGTGGTATTCAGTCAGGGTGACCGACGCTGCTTAGGGGTCCGCTGGGGTGATGTGATGGCAGCTAGATGGTATACCTTCCCACAGGTGAAGTGTTTCCCCAGGGCTTCCCAGATGGGTAGATGGTGATGGTGGATGATGTAAGGCACAGAGAATAACGAGGACACAAGGTTGCAGTCTCTTTACCTTTACTGAAGACTTCAGCATCCACAGTCCAGGGTACAGACCACAGGGTAGGGAGAGTCCGGCCAGTCCGAAGGCAAATCCAGAGTCCCATTATCCAGGTGGAAATCAGTAGCCTTCCTACTATCGCCTGTGTGTTTTAGTACCTCCCTGCTGAGCTTCCCGGTAAGGTCCTCACAACTCTTGTAGATGTTCTAGATGTTATTTCTTCCTCTCTGTCCCCCAGATGGTGTGGATAGGACAAACCCGTATGACTGATGGCCTGAGGCTTGTTTATAGGGACCCTAGAGACGCTGCGACCCCCACAAGTTGCCACTGTGTCTTCTTAGGTATTAAGGTCGGGCAGCCAACTTGGAATTGACTGTCCTGCCGGTCTCTGAAGTAAAGCGTAGAGACAATTACTCCCTCGGTGTTCCGGCCACCGGCTACGCGCCTCAGAAGGAGGCAGCCTATTTCAGGGCAGAACTCCTCCTGGTGTTTTCTCCTTGTGCTATGACTTAGTTTCTTACCCTCTACAACACAATTCTCTTCGTGTCCGTTCTTAGGATGTTGCCGCATGTGGGGCAGGCGCAGCTCCGTAGCTTTCTGTTCTAGCTAGACCTCCGACAGGATCCCACCCCTGCCAGGGGCCCTCTGTCTGCAGCTCCGATGTTCCTCCTTTCCCCCTGTCTGCCTGACAGGTGTTGCCTGGGCAAAACCCAGCCAGCTTCTCTCTAATTTTCTATCCAGCCCACCAGTTTTACCCTTCTGTGAGGAGTGCCCTAGTAGATAGGAGCAAGGCTCCCCCTGGTGGTCTGGAGTGTGAAGTGTGGTGTATGGTTTGTGATACCTGGTAGGAAGATCTCTTTTATTGCCATCAGACGTAATATCACTCCCCCTGGTGGAAGAATGACATTACTGCAACGACCAGGACTCTGGGGCACTGCATATCCGTGACAGAAAGAAAGACAGAAGGACAGACAGAAAGACGGAAGTACCCCTTAGACAATTATATAGTAGATTACCTGTGTAAACATAAAAGTGTTATTGGTGTTTTAGCCACTAGATGGCAGGGTTTTGCAGATTCATAGGACTGTCACCTGTATGTCAGTTGGCACACAGGGAGATAACCAGTTTGAGCTGCCCCCAGAGACAGTTGGAAAAACTGAAGGATGACAGAGAGTTGCTGGCGGCCATCTTGGAGTGCAGTTAGTAAGAGACAGATGTGACAGGAGCACAGGAGAGAAGAATCACATTGGGGAAACAACTATGGTTGCATACAGAGTTAAATTAATAATAATAATAATAATAATTTTTATTCATATAGCGCCAACATATTCCGCAGCACTTTACATTATAAATTCCACCAAAAGCATCATCTGTGACGTGAATTGCCTTCTGCTAGCCTGTCAGACAAAGTCTTCACTCCAGGTTACAAGCCCAGGATACACTCCACGGTCTCCCAGCTAAACGGACGTTTGGACGATTAGACAGCCACTTCTGTGTTCAGTTAACGGCCGGTAAGTCGTGAGCTGAGGCCCCACCACAGGGATCCCGGTGGGAGCATGCACGCAGACTTTAGATAGAGTTTGGCACCAATCAATCCTAAACTCTCAGTTAGAGACATTGTTTCCTAAGGGCTATGTGAACCTCAGCAAGGTACTCCCCTAGGTGAGCTTATATATAGATAGCATAACAGAATTGTACTTATAGAGAAATGTTAAGTTTGTGCACAGCTGCAGGGGCCGCCTCTTGCACTTATCAAATTACACCCCTGCCATGGGTAACTCCCAGTTTCCTGCTTTAGGCAGAACCAAAGGTCAGGCAAATTATAGTGTATCAGATAGAACATACTGGGCCTATTGGTTGTGCAGTGCAGGGGTCCTAGCTGATCTGGGCTAGGTGTGTGTGATAGTTAACTGTGCTTATTTCTTGCTGTTTGTGGGGTAACACAGTTTTCGTTGTTGTTAAAAACTAGTTCCTTAACAAATTGCCTGGTCATGTTCTTTGTCCTCGGCCTGTTGTATTCTGGGAGAGACCACCCCGGTACACGGTCTACACATCCATGCCTGCTCTTCAGTTCTTAAGTGTGGAGGTTTAGCAGAATACCAACGGGCGTGTTGGAGCTGGTACTCAACCACTGACCTCTTCTGCTTACAAAGCCTTGCCAACATATGCAGCACATGGTGACGTCGCACACCAGTCGGTGAGCTGCCACTTGCATGCACTGCTGCAGCACTGCCAGAGTGGCAGCAGCTGTATCCCACTTGCAGAATTGGGTGCTGACACAGTGTACCTTGACCAGAAGCTCTGGAAAATCTGGCGATGTTTTTAGAAACCGCTGAACTACTCAGTTGAGCACATGTGCCAGGCATAGTAGGTGTGTGAACTTGCCAAGGTTTACAGCCACCATCAGGTTACGTCCATTATCAAACACGACCATGCCTGGTTGTAGATTCAGCAGCAAAAAAAATAGATCTGTCTTATCTGTTATTCCTTTAAATAACTCTGCCGCGGTGTTTGGTTTGTCTCCTAGACAAATTAGCTTCAAGAGAGCCTGTTGCCGCTTTGCTGAGGTAGTGCTGCAGAGCTTCCAGCTTCTGGCTGATGTGCATGACGTGCTCTGACTCAGAAATACCACATCGGAGACGGAGGATGAAATGGAGCAGGAGGGGGTGCAGGACTGCTGTAGGAGGTGGAGGAAACCCAGATAGAAGTGGGGCAAGCATTATTCCTGGGCTTCAGAAGCACAATCGCTGTGCCAGGGTATGACTCTGCCCCAGCCTCCACCATGTTCACCCAGTGTGCCCTCATGGAAATGTGGCATCCCTGGCCACAAGTGCTTGCCCATATATCGGTCGTTAAGTGGACAATGCCAGTAAGTGCGTTGGTAAGGGCATGGGTGATGTTCCTGGACATATTCTGGTACAAGGCGGGGACACCACACTAGGAGAAAAAGTGGCAGCTGGGGACCGAGTACCTAGGGACGGCTGCTACCCTAAGTCAGCAGAAATTCTCCATGTCTACCAGCATAATGGCAAGCAGCCTGGAAATGTGTTCGCTTAGCATTTGGGCCTGTGGGTAGGTCACTGGGAACTTTCTTTTTCATTCCAAGGCCTGTGGTAGGGGCAACTGAACACTGGGCTGGGACAAGGATTTGGGAGTCTCTGATGATGGTAAGTCAGAATGCACAAAGATAAGTGCAGGGCAGGAGGCATCTGCATCAGTGGTTTGGACAGAGGATTGGGATGCACCTAGCGCCGAGGAGAGGAAGTGGTGTCACCCGATGGCACCAATCGTGGACCAGGCATTTGGCCCTTCGAGTCAGGTGTTGAGATAACATGTGCCTGATCATGCTGGTTGTGGTTAGGTTCTTAGTGGTTAAGGTACCTTCACACGAAACGACTTTGTAACGATATCGCTAGCGATCCGTGATGTTGCAGCGTCCTCGCTAGCGATATCGTTTAGTTTGACACGCAGCAGCGATCAGGATCCTGCTGTGATGTCGCTGGTCGCTGAATAAAGTCCAGAACTTTATTTGGTCGTCCGATCGCCGTGTATCGTTGTGTTTGAAAGCAAAAGCAACGATACCAGCGATGCTTTACACTGGTAACCAGGGTAAACATCGGGTTACCAAGCGCAGGGCCGCGCTTAGTAACCCGATGTTTACCCTGGTTACCAGCGTAAAAGTAAAAAAAACAAACAGTACATGCTCACCTGCGCGTCCCCCAGCGTCTGCTTCCTGACACTTACTGAGCGCTGGCCCTAAAGTGAAAGTGAAAGCACAGCGGTGACGTCACCGCTGTGCTGTTAGGGCCGGGGCTCAGTCAGTGTCAGGAAGCAGACGCTGGGGGACGCGCAGGTGAGCATGTACTGTTTGTTTTTTTTACTTTTACGCTGGTAACCAGGGTAAACATCGGGTTACTAAGCGCGGCCCTGCGCTTAGCAACCCGATGTTTACCCTGGTTACCCGGGGACCTCGGCATCGTTGGTCGCTGGAGAGCGGTCTGTGTGACAGCTCCCCAGCGATCAAACAGCGACGCTGCAGCGATCGGCATCGTTGTCGCTATCGCTGCAGCGTCGCTTCGTGTGAAGGTACCTTTAGTCCTCTGCTGTTCTTTGTTATTGGCAGGGATGGTGTTAGGGGCAGGCAGGCTAGGCAGTCACTATGGAGCCGTGAGTAAGAGGGTCAGATGACGATCAGTCTCCCATCATTCCCCCTCTGCTTCTGACTCAGTGGGCGTGCAATTACATTACTTCATTGTGTGCCATGCTGTGCCAGTAGTGTTATATTATACTATATGAGGGCTGCATTATACTCTATCAAAGACCATAAAGAGTTCATTATACTTTATGGGACCTGCATTATACTGTATTGAGGACTATGGGGAATGCCTTATACTATATGAAAGATTATGGGGTGCATTATACAATGTGGACGACTACGGGATGCATTGTACTATATGAAGGACTATGGGGAGTGCATTATACTATGGGGAGTGTATTATACTATATGGAGGACTATGGGGAGTGTATTAAAGTATATGGAGGGATATGGGGCACATTATACTATATGGAGGACTATCGGGCACATTATACTATATGGGGTGCATTATACTATGTGGAGGACTATGGAGTGTGCATTATACTATGTGGAGGACTATGGGATGTATTATACGAAACAAACAAAATGCTGCCTATTCATAGAATGATTGGATTGTTTATGCAAGAACAGAAATCATTGTTCTTGGCAGCACATTGCCCGGTGTAAATTGCAGACATGCTCCTCATAACATTATATTGTATGGGGACAGATTGATCAACTCAGCCGATGTAACGAAGCCAGGAAACAAGTGTTGAACGATGTTATTATTGTTAATCCCACTGGTTTAACGGCCTGAACTCGCCGCATGTAAATTCAGCCAAAATATTTCTGTGTGATGGTGCAATATGTGAGCATTTGGGACCCCACTTTAAACTTTTGCCCAGGTCCCCACTTTGTCTAAATCCAGCCCTGCTTAGCGACAACTGTGTCTCATCATCATCTTCCTCCTCCTCGTTATCCAAATCTTGCCGTTCCCCACCATCATGTTCTTGTGGCTGTGGCTGCTCTAAGTTTTGTGCATCACTAAACAGCATGTTGTCCTGTCCCTCTTGGTGTATGCAGGTTGAGAGGCCACAATCAAGAAATGTTGTGGTAAATAGCTCCTTGGAGTGTCCTAGTGTGTGATCACTAGTCTTCTGGGATTCAACACGGTAGGATGAAGCTCAAGATGAGGATTAAGTGACCCAGAGTTTATTCTGGTGAGACTGCACCGTGTGAAAGACTGTGTGGTGCTGCCAAGGCTGCTGGAAGCATTATCTGCTATTCAAACACCTGTTCGCACTTCTCTGGCTTCAGAAGTGCCTCCCTGCAATGTAGGACAGGAAAATTTGTCATGGATGGGCGTGTTTCTTGTGCTCCAGCAACAAGCGTAGTTGCATCTGCCCCACATCCTCGGCATCTGCGTGCACCATCATCAGCACTTCCACTTCCTCGTCCTTTAATGCACCCCTTAGACATTTTGTAGGTCTCTTGAAACCAAGCTTATTTTTAATAAAAGAAAAAAATGGTAACCTGCAGCAATTAAAGCGGATTTTACTCCACCAAAATGTAACAGAAAGAACACAAAAGTGTATGGATGACAATCAAATTCAATCCACACAATGTTTCAATGCTTTTTCTCGGTTTTAGAGATCAGAGAAATGTTCACAGACTACATAACACTGTATGTCTGAGAAATGGAGACCTACAATATTTTTCAAAGTTTTTTTTGAAGTTTTGCAGATCACATAAATGTTCACAGACCACGTAACACTGTATGTCTGAGAAATTGCGGCCTACAATTTTTTTAAAAGCTTTTGTTAATTTATAGAAATCACAGAAATATTCCCAGACAAAATAACACTGTATGTCTGAGAAATGGAGGCCTGCAACATTTTTAAAAGCTTTTTTGCAGTTTAACAGATAACCGAAATGTTCACAGACCACATAACACTGTATTTCTGAGAAATAGAGGCCTGCAACACTTTCTAAAGCTTTTTTTTAGCAGTTTTACAGATTACAGAAATGTTCACAGACCACGTCGCACTGTATGTCTGAGAAATGGACTCCTACAAAAAAATGTTTTGTCCCCACACCCCTGCTACTCTGCACCATTGTTATTTCTCTCATGCCCGTGCTCCATGCCCACATGTGGATATCCCTTCTGACTTGTCACTAGTCGGCAGCTCTAGGATCAGGTATACTATCAGAGACTTTATATTTTGAAGTCACACTCTATTCTTTTTATTTGACTTCTGGTCTCTGTTCTCTAACAGTTCTCCTTTACCACTTCATCATATGGATCTGACATCAGCCCGTACGCTATGCATATTTTTTGTATTTGACTCTTCCTTAGGGACGCCCATGGTTGTGCGATGTTGACAGCTTTACATATAGATACAATTATCTGACCTAGTGAACATAAGTCTCATACAAATGTGACGTATTAATTATCCCCATGTCACATGTTTGTTTGTGTGCCTATTAGTCATACCATCCTGATATGACACTTATTGCAGTCGTCCTTAAAGGATTTTGCAGATACATACAGAGACTATTATTTACTAGCATTGCCTAAACAACATTTGTTGACTGTTATATGACCAATTGTCTTATTATTGTTGTGTATCTGTTAGTCATATTTCTCTTATATGACACTCACCCTAGTTCTCTTGAAGGGATTATACATAGGCATAGTGAGTTAGCTATCCATTGACATTACACTTTTAATGTTCATCGCATGATATATCGCGTGCTACTACTGTGGTGTGGAGCGCCCCCAGACGCAGGGCCGCGGGGTACTCGGTACCGGGCCTCTCTGTCTCTGTCTTGGGGTCGTCACGGTGGCTAGACTCGGTCTGTGACCCTGCTAAGGGGCGTCCAATGAAAGGTGATGGTGCGTGGTGCAAGGCGCGAAGAATAACGAGGACACAGGGTTGTAGATGTAGTAGATGGCCCTCTGATGCAGCACTCTTATTTTTCTATTTTGGGCTGTCTCCCGCCCTGTTTGTGTGTTCTGTTTTGCTCTGTACCTCTTTTTCCCCTCTAAATCGGCTCCCCCCCTCCCCCCCCTCCTATCTGCCCTTCTTTTCCTTTGGACGATCACCTCTCCGGCTACAAGAGGAGTGCCCTCCTCCCAGTTGTTTATCTTTCTTCACGCACATGTTACACACAGACCGGCCCCTTTTCTGGTGGCTGGAGATTGTCAGGCTCTGCTGGCATGATTGTGCACGTGCATCTTTTCCTTGACCTGGGGGGAAAAAAAAGGGGGGGTGTGTCTACTCCTCACTGCTGGGCGACGCATGCCTCTTTTTTAAGTTCCATACTTCCGGTAGGACTGGCGTTTCTATCCACCTGCGCCTCATTAGGTAAGCCATATACATACTATTTATACGGGGGTCCTTTGACACACGGCACCTTCCCCTGACGAAGCCCTCTTGAGAAGGGCGACACGCGTTGGGCGGTCTCTCGTTTTGGCACATACTTCGTCTGCGTCTGGAGCTGGCGTGCCTGCCTTCTCCACCTTGGGTATGTTCAGCCCACCCATCTTATTAGAGATATGGGATTTACTGGGACTGCATAAGTTATCATAGGTATCACTGAATTTGGGTGGTCTTGCCCCCGCACGTTGGGCGTCCACACTTCAGCAGTTTTCCCAGGTTGGAGGATAGTTTCTTTTGGCTGTTCATAAAGGTGGTGCACTTGTCTGGTCATTCATTACACTGGTCAACAGCATTTTTGGTGCCAAAGATATTTCATCGAATTTAGGGTATTTTTGGGGTGCTGATTCTGAATATGTCATCAGTTTTGCCAGATTGGCTCAAGTTTTTGAGATTTTTGGTATCTTATTTATAGCACTTGTTGGTAAATGCGACGCATCATCTCATTAATTTCTTTGGATTAGTACTTGAACTGAGCAGTTCTCAATATAGTTTTGTGTTAATTAGTGTTCTAAAAGTTTGTTCATAGCTTGATTTTTGCACTAACTTTATGTTGTTGTCTGTTTTCCAGTGAAAAGCATGAACTCATCAAGAAGAAGTTGTCTTAACGATCCAGACTCATTCTGTTACATTTGTGGTGAATACACACTGCCAAAACATAGAAGAAACATAACAGACTTCGTAAAAAAAGTGTATTTTGCCTATTTTGGGGTTATGCTTGGGGACCAAGACAAGTTTTGGGAACCACACATAGTGTGCAAAGCATGTATCGAATTATTACGAAAATGGAGCAAAGGACAAAGAAAAAGCTTCAAATTTGGTGTTCCAATGGTGTGGAGAGAGCCAAAAAATCATCATGATGACTGTTATTTATGGTAAACACAGGTACAGGCACATCTTCACAATGAGGGACAGGCCTTCTTGCAGATTCCATGTTACTCCCATTTTCGTTTCTTATGCTTATTGAATCCTTGCACTTGCACACAGAAATAACAGTCATCATGATGATTTTTTGGCTCTCTCCACACCATTGGAACACCAAATTTGAAGCTTTTTCTTTGTCCTTTGCTCCATTTTCGTAATAATTCGATACATGCTTTGCACACTATGTGTGGTGCCCAAAACTTGTCTTGGTCCCCAAGCATAACCCCAAAATAGGCAAAATACACTTTTTTTACGAAGTCTGTTATGTTTCTTCTATGTTTTGGCAGTGTGTATTTACCACAAATGTAACAGAATGAGTCTGGATCGTTAAGACAACTTCTTCTTGATGAGTTCATGCTTTTCACTGGAAAACAGACAACAACATAAAGTTAGTGCAAAAATCAAGCTATGAACAAACTTTTAGAACACTAATTAACACAAAACTATATTGAGAACTGCTCAGTTCAAGTACTAATCCAAAGAAATTAATGAGATGATGCGTCGCATTTACCAACAAGTGCTATAAATAAGATACCAAAAATCTCAAAAACTTGAGCCAATCTGGCAAAACTGATAGCATATTCAGAATCAGCACCCCAAAAATACCCCAAATTCATTAAAATATTTTGAACACCAGAAAAAAAATTTTTTTTTGTTGACCTGTGTTATCAGCTCCATGAGCCAGAGGGTTACTCCTGCTATTTACATGCTGGTTTTTGCAGACTTGCACTCTGTATTTTGCACACGTTATCTATCTATGTGCCAATTGTACTTTGCATTGTTTTTAATTATGTTTTATATGTATTGAAGTTGCTGTGTGTCAATAAAAATCCCTTGTTTATATTATACATATATATATCTTTGTTTTATTTTCTGTGGTGTGCATCCTTTGGAGCAGCGTCTTTTCCTTGTGTATTTCTCTTTACCTTTTTACTGAAGGCTTTGGGATCCACAATCCAGAGCACTGCTAACAGGGCTGGCTGAGACCGGCCGGTCCGAAGGCACATCCAGAGTTCCCTTTTGCAGGTGGAAATCAGTGCCTACCTACTAGCGCCTGTGTGTTGTAGTTCTTCCCTGCTGAGCACCACGGGATAGTCCTCACAACTGTCATATCTGTTCTGATGTTCTCTCTCTCTGTCCCCCAGCTGATATGGCTAGGACGCACCCGTATGACGGGGTAGGCCTGGAGTTATTCTGGGACCCTAGAGATGCCCCTCTCCCACAATTGCCTCCGTTGTCTTCGTTAGGTGATTTAGGTGAGACAGCCAACCTATAGTTAACTGTCCTGCCGCTGTTTGAAGTAATATGTAGAGTCTCTTACTTCCTCGGTGCTCCGGCCACCGGCTACGCGCCTCAGAAGGATGTTTCCACGGTCTTAAGGGCACGACTCCTTCTGGTTCTATCTCCTCTGTGCTGTGATCTCACTTCTCACTTCTCCACAATATACTCCGCTTCGTGTCCTTTCTAAGGAGCCTGCCGCTATACCTTACAGGCACAGCTCCGTAACGATCTGTCCTTTTCGCTAGGCCGCTGTCAGGATCCCACCCCTGACAGGTCCTCTCCCGAACTCTCCCGGGCTGCTTTCTTCCTAACTTCCTGTCCAACCCCCAGTTTTACCAGAGTGTGAGGAGTGGCCTAATAGATAGAACCCCCCCCCCCTGGTGGCCAGAGTGTGGAGTGTAGTGTGTGTCTGTGATACCTGGTCAGGTGAACTCATTTAGTGCAATCAGACGTAACATCACTCCCCTTAGTGGCAGAGCGACATTACTGCAACGACCAGGACTCTGGGGCGCTGCACTCCCCCCGGTTAAATCCAGTACTCCCGGACTGGGAACAGGAGAGCAACATTACATGTTATTAGAAAACACACAAAATTTTGAAACACTATAAACAAGTAAATGCTATGAACAAGTAAATATATAACAGTGCTTCCCTTTATGGGAGGTGAGGACGCTTGAACGTTGCAAAAGTTTGGTCATGCACAGTTCATGACTCCCAGTTCAGTAGGTGCAACCTTGAACAGCAGGGACCCCGGGTAAACAAAGGGGCCCCCGTGAAAGCTTTGGAGCAATTCACTGTCCATCACTCCATTGTCCATTTTTTCACCCTGTAACAAAGAGATTTACACAAACATTTTCAACCAAATAACAGCTTAGTATCTCCAAGTTTTATAGCGAAGTGGAGTTTGATTCCTGGTGCTGCGTGTAGACCGCCGCAGTGCAGGGGTTGCTATTGACCTAACAGGGCCCGCTATACTTGCTACCACTGGTGTAGTGCACTGTCTTCTAGCTACACTTCTAGTGAGTCTGGGTAGCACGTGCAGGCTGGAGCTCTCAGGGCTGCTGTTACTACCGATGGGTACGGCAGATTCACCGATAGCAGAGGGAGGGCTTGCCGGTTCAACGGTTGGCATGGCATCCTCCGGTGGGATTCGCTGTGGTTGCTGGTCCGGATGACCTGGCTCCACATTTAGTTCTGGCGGTGTCAGTTGGCGAAATGTTAGGACAGGCACCACAATGGCCTGATTTATTTGAGTCCAAGACTGGGGAAAATCGCCAAGAACAGTGTGTATCATCTCCTCTTCCATGGGCAGAGACGTCCCGGGGCCTGTTTCCCCATCTCTCAGCTTATCAGGGCATATCTTAACATGGTCTCTGGATATTGCCGTTGAGGTTTCTCCTCCATCCTTGCTGATGAGGCAGACCTTTGTATTGTCAAAATCAGATGGCAGGGTGGTATATGGTTCAGCTTCCCATTGATCATCAAGCTTGTGTAGTCTCCGCTTTCGTTTGAGTACCTGCTCCCCGGGTGACAAGGGAGTCGCAGGAGCATGCTGGTTGTAATCCCTTTCTTGTTTTTGTCGGGCTTGGGCGAGACGTCTTTCCACACATTCTTGTACTTTGCGGTACCTTTTCTGCCTCTCTGTATCCCAGTCCGCATCTGGCGAGATATCTTCGGGGGTCAGGACCCCCATGTCCAGATCAACAGGTAACTTGCTAGACCTCCCTCGCATCAGGTACGCTGGGGTGCAGTTGGTGGAATTCACTGGGATGTGGTTGTACATATTCACCAAGTCTGTTAACTTTGTGGGCCACAAGTTCCGTTCCTCCACAGGTAAGGTCTTCAGTAAGTTGATCACCACCTGGTTCATCTTCTCACACATCCCGTTAGTTTGTGGATGGTATGGCGTGGTTCTGATCTTCTTACATCCATACAGATGGCAGAACTCCTGGAACACTTCCGCTTCGAATGCTGACCCCTGATCGGTCAGTACCTTCTCCGGGTACCCATGGGGTCGACAGAAGTACTGCTGGAAGGTTTTGGCGGCCGTCCTAGCCATTAGATCTTTGACTGGCACGACTACCAGGAATCTGGAGTAGTGGTCCACGATGGTGAGGGCATAGATATAGCCTGACCGGCTAGGTGTTAACTTCACGTGATCCAGCGCGACCAGCTCGAGCGGCCGTTTGGTGACGATGGGCTGCAAGGGAGCCCGCTGGCTGTCACGATCCTTCTGGCGTAGGCTGCATGGGCCACACTCGCGGCACCACTTCTCGATGGCTTTCTTCATACCAATCCAGTAGAACCTCCCTCGGAGCAGCCTCTCCAGCTTCCTCCATCCGAAGTGTCCTGCCTCATCGTGGTATGCTCCCAGGACCATTGGCACATCTTGTCTTGGGACCACGATCTGCCATACCAATTCGTGAGTGCGTGGGTCAATGCTCCTCCGGCACAGCTTACCATCGTGAATAAACAGTTTGCCCCTCTCCTTCCACAACTGTAATGCCTCTGGTGGATCATCCGGGCCGAGATGCAAACCTGCCTTCGTCAGGAGCTCTTTCACCCGACGGACCGCAGGGTCACCATCCTGGTTCTCTGCCCACCCGTGATGGGGCAGGGGATTCAACGGGGCGCCCTGTTTATTCTTGCGCCTGTTCTCCACCTGATGGGAACACTGGGTGGCTTTGGGGCGATGGAAAGCGGGCAGCTCGACCTCTTCAAATGCTTCTGGATCTTCCTCCGTCTCGGGTAAATGAGGCATTTGGGACAATGCATCGGCATTCGCATTCTTGTGCCCTGCCCGGTACTTGATGGTGAAGTCGTAATTGGACAACCAGGCCATCCACCGCTGCTCCAAGGCGCCGAGTTTTGCTGTGTCCAAGTGCGTTAATGGATTATTATCCATGAAGACGGTAAATTTTGCTGAGGCCAGGTAGTGCTTGAACCTCTCCGTCACGGCCCAAACGACGGCGAGGAACTCCAGCTTAAAGGAACTGTAGTTGTCAGGGTTCCTTTCAGTGGGGCGAAGTTTCCTGCTGGCGTAAGCGATTACTCTTTCCTTGCCTTTCTGGACCTGAGACAGCACGGCTCCCAGCCCTATGTTGCTGGCATCCGTATACAGTACAAACGGTTGGTCATATTCTGGGTAGGCCAGTACCTCTTCTCTCGTCAGCGCCAACTTTAAGCAGGTGAACGATCCTTCCAGTCCGTCATTCCAATCAAATGGGGTATTCCTACCTTTGGGTTTCTTGGATTGGCACACCAACAGGTCCTGCAACGGCGCCGCCTTCTTGGTGAAGTCCTTGATAAACCTCCGGTAGTAGCCCACCAACCCGAGGAACTGCTGGACTTCATGGAGGTTACCGGGCTTCGGCCAGTCCTTGATCACCGTGACCTTGTCGGGGTCTGGGGCCACTCCTTCGGCACTCACCACATGGCCCAGGTACTGCACTTTGGGTTTTAGTAGATGGCATTTGGATGGTTTCACCTTTAAGCCAAAGTTGGACAGTGCTTCGAACACCTCGGCCAGGTGCTTCAAATGGTCTTCATAAGTCTTAGAGAAGACAATGACATCGTCCAGATAAAGCAGCACGGTTTCAAAGTTCTTGTGTCCCAGACAGCACTCCATCATCCTCTGGAACGTCCCCGGGGCGTTACACAATCCGAAGGGCATGTAGTTGAACTCGCAGAGACCCATCGGCGTCGTGAAGGCCGTCTTCTCCTTGTCTGCCTCTGCCACGGGAACCTGCCAGTACCCACTGGTGAGATCCAAGGTAGAGAAGTAGTTAGCAGATTTTAAAGCAGCCAAGGACTCCTCTATCCTGTGCAGGGGGTATGCATCCTTATGTGTAATGCGATTTAGTTGCCTATAATCCACACACATCCTCATGGTGCCATCTTTCTTCCTAACGAGGACTAATGGAGCTGCCCAGGGGCTACAACTGTCTCTCACTACCCCAGGTTCCTTCATCTCTCGCAACATGTCCTTGGCACACTGATAATGAGCTGGGGGTACAGGACGGTATCTCTCTTTGATGGGTGGGTGATCTCCCGTGGGGATATAATGCTGAATCCCTTTTACCTGCCCAAAATCTAGGGGGTGCTTGCTGAATACCCGCTCATACTCATGAACCACCCTGTAGGCCCCCTGTGTCTGGTGAGATGGGGTAGAATCAGTGCCCACATGTAGTTCCCGACACCAATCTTTCAATTGCTCTGCAGAGCCGTTGTCCTCCGCCGGACTGGATGGAACCAAGGGCCCAGGTGCCTGTATCATACTATTATTAACAGTAAACAGCTTGGCAAGCGTGACATATTTGGTTAAGTGGACTTCTTCCTCCCCACAGTTAAGAACACGTACTGGCACCCTCCCCTTACGGACATCAACCACCCCTCTGGCTGTCAGGAGGGTAGGCCTATTATCTGAGTACACAGGTTCTACCAGGGCCTGATAGTCTTTACCCCTAAGGCCTATGGCTGCCCGACACCATATTAACATTTCACTCCTGGGGGGTATCGCAATGGGGTTCGAATCACTCACTGTGACCCGACCAATCTCACCACCAGTCAACTCCACTTGCTGTCTCTGCATCAGAGCTCTGATTTCTTTCTGCAGGGCACGTTGTTCACTGTAACCCGCTGTTTCGGCGACCTGCTGCAACAAGACAATAACTTCTTCAAGACAATTTTCTATGACATTGGTACCAATGGTCATCATGGGGTTACATTCACGTCGGTCAATATCAACAATAACAATTCCCTGGGCCTCCAATTCTACCCGCCCCACCTTAATGGTGACCTCTTTATACCCCACTTGTGGCAGTGGCTGACCATTACTATCTATTATGGAGAAATCATCGTCAGGGACACGGGTAATGTCGGTGTCCTCACAATAACATCTATAAAGGATGTAAAGCATAGTCGTCACCTGGGAACCGGTGTCCAGCAAAGCGTTCATGGGGATACCGTCGATCACGATGGGGAGAACCGGTCGCCCTCCGATGTACTTGGCTCTCCAATTCTGCGGGCCTGAACGTCCTACTCCTGGGGGTTGGCCCTCTGCCCCAGGGGTTGCTCGTTTAAATGACAGTACCTTGCAAGATGGCCCACCTGATGGCAGCGGCGGCAGATAGGTCGTCCATCCCGGTGAAAGCGATCGTCGTCTCTGCCTCTGGTCGATGGAACCCTCCTCTGTCGCTGCCAGGGGACATCCTCCGGTCTGGAAGCCAGCTGGATCTTCTCCTTGGGGGCCTCCTGTAGGGACTGGATGGTCCGGGCTAAGGCGGCAACGCTCTTGGTCAGCTCCTGCATCTGGAGGCGTAGTCCTGCAGGGGAATCATCTTCCAGGATCTGGGCATCGGCCTCAGCGGAGACGGTTGCTTCCGGCGCCACCTCCTGGTGGTACGTGAGGGCTTGACGCTTGGGAAGTACGGCACGGCTGGGCTGTCACTCTGGTAGCGCCTGGATGGCTTTATCTTTGAATTGCGCAAAAGTCAGGTCTGGATTCTGCATGGCCAGGAAGTGGAGCTGGGCCCTTTGGTGACTGCACAGGAGCCCCTCGATGAACTGTTCTTTCAGGATTTTATCTTCATCTTGCATGCTGCTTGGGTCACTCTGCTTGATTGCCCGCAGTGCCTCCTGAAGATTAAGGGCATAGTCCCGTAAGCTATCTTGCGGCCTCTGCTTGCACCCATAGAATGTCAATTTAATTTCTGTAGCGGTGCGGGTGTCAAAGGTGGTTTTAAGCTTTGCAAAGACCTGTTGTGCAGTTCTCTTATCTGCGGCGGGCCATGATTTCACTTCCCTCAAAGCCGCTCCAAAGAGTTGGCCTGTTATCATATGAACTTTCTGAGGCTCTGTCAAGGGATAAAACTCGAGCAGGCTACAAATCCCCTCTTTAAAGTCAGTTAACGTATGGGATTCTCCAGAGTATCGCGGGAGCCAGGCAGCTCCGGGTAGATATGGCATGGAGAAGGGCATTATGGCTGTCGTAGCTGCGGCAGTGTCTGGCTGGCCAATGGGAGCGGCAAGCCCTGCGGCCTCCGGCAGTGATACAAGGCCCGCGGCTGCGTCGACTGCGGGGTCTGGAAGTGCCCCCGAGTCTGCGGCTGCGACTGCCGCCTCCGCTCCTCCAGGGTCCGACATGGCCGTTCCTCTTCCGGGATCGGCACCTCACCATGTCTTCTCGTTCTTTTTGGCCAGCTCCGCCCACGAAGCTATGGCTCCTCCCCTCTAGCTCCACACGGCGCGGCGATGGCGGATTTTGGCGGGCACTTTTGGCGGCAAGTGGCAATACACAGTCTTTGCAATAAGTCACAGTTCAAGCACAATCCAACACAGTTCCAAGGCACACATGGCCTGATTCTTCAGGCTTAAGTAGATCCTGTTCGTGACGCCAAGTTGGAGCGCCCCCAGACGCAGGGCCGCGGGGTACTCGGTACCGGGCCTCTCTGTCTCTGTCTTGGGGTCGTCACAGTGGCTAGACCCAGTCCGTGACCCTGTCAAGGGGCGTCCAATGAAAGGTGATGGTGCGTGGTGCAAGGCGCGATGAATAACGAGGACACAGGGTTGCAGTCTCTTTACCTTTTTACTGAAGGCTTCGAGATCCACAATCCAGAGCACTGCTAACAGGGCTGGCTGAGACCGGCCGGTCCAAAGGCACATCCAGAGTTCCCTTTTGCAGGTGGAAATCAGTGCCTACCTACTAGCGCCTGTGTGCTGTAGTTCTTCCCTGCTGAGCACCACGGGATAGTCCTCACAACTGTCGTATCTGTTCTGATGTTCTCTCTCTCTGTCCCCCAGATGATATGGCTAGGATGCACCCGTATGACGGGGTAGGCCTGGAGTTATTCTGGGACCCTAGAGACGCCCCTCTCCCACAATTGCCTCCGTTGTCTTCGTTAGGTGATTTAGGTGAGACAGCCAACCTATAGTTAACTGTCCTGCCGCTGTTTGAAGTAATACGTAGAGTCTCTTACTTCCTCGGTGCTCCGGCCACCGGCTACGCGCCTCAGAAGGATGTTGCCACGGTCTTAAGGGCACGACTCCTTCTGGTTCTATCTCCTCTGTGCTGTGATCTCACTTCTCACTTCTCCGCAATATACTCCGCTTCGTGTCCTTTCTAAGGAGCCTGCCGCTATACCTTACAGGCACAGCTCCGTAACGATCTGTCCTTTTCGCTAGGCCGCTGTCAGGATCCCACCCCTGACAGGTCCTCTCTCGAACTCTCCCGGGCTGCTTTCTTCCTAACTTCCTGTTCAACCCCCAGTTTTACCAGTGTGAGGAGTGGCCTAATAGATAGAACCACCCCCCCGGGTGGCCGGAGTGTGGAGTGTAGTGTGTGTCTGTGATACCTGGTCAGGTGAACTCCTTTAGTGCAATCAGATGTAACATCACTCCCCTTAGAGGCAGAGCGACATTACTGCAACGACCAGGACTCTGGGGCGCTGCAGGTGTACTTATATGTATTTTCAGGGGTGTGGGTGCACTGCAGCTTGTGTGTGCTTTTAAATGGTTTTATATCCCCGTTTGTCAATTGGTGTTAATAAAGCATTTATTTTTATTGACCCTTTTGTAATCATCCATGGCAAATAACACACCCCAATAACTAATATATGAGTAGGGAAGGGGAAGAAAGTAAGGAGATGAAAGCGGACAAAAACACACATAAATATCATAAAGATATATTATAGAAATATAGTTGTAGCGCCCCCACTGCCGCAGGGCCGAGGGGTACCCGGTACCGGGCCTCTGAATCTCTGCTCTGGGGTTGTCACGGTGGCTAGACCCGGTCCGTGACCCTGCTGAGGGGCGTACAGTAATAGATGTGGATGATGGGGGTAGTGTAGTGCCGGTCGCAGTCAATAACGAGGACACCAGGTTGCAGTCTCTTTACCTCTTTACTGAAGGCTTCAGGTGTCCAATCCAGGGCACTGTTAACCGGGCTGTCTGAGACCGGCCGGTCCGAAGGCACATCAGGAGTCCCCTTCACAGGTGGGAATCAGCGTCTACCTTCTAGCGCCTGTGTGTTGTAGTCCTTCCCTGCTGAGCACCCCGGGATAGTCCTCACAACTGCTTCTGTCTGTCTCTGATGCTCGTTCTCTCCGTCCCCCAGATGATATGGCTAGGACGCACCCGTATGACGGGGTAGGCCTGGAGTTCTTCCGGGACTCTAGAGTCGCCCCTCTCCCACAGCTGCCTCCGTTGTCTGCTTAGGTGTTTTAGTGAGACAGCCAACCTATAATTGGCTGTCCGGCCGTGGTTTGAAGTAATGCCTGTAGTCTCTTACTTGCTCGGCGTTCCGGCCACCGACTGTTGCCCCTCAGAAGGATGTTGCCTCGATCTTACAGCACGACTCCTTCTGGTTCTATCACTTCTTTGCTGTGTCCCCGTTGCTCACTGGTTTGTGCTATTCTTAGGAGTCTGCCAGGATCCCATCCCTGACAGGTCCTCTCACTAGCTCTTCCCAGTTACTTCTCCCTGTCTTCCTGTCCAACCCCCAGTTTTACCAGAGTGTGAGGAGTGGCCTACTAGATAGAACCACTCCCCCTGGTGGCCGGAGTGTGAAGTGTAATGTGAGTGTTACCTGATCAGGTGAACTCCTTTAGTGCAATCAGACGTAACATCACTCCCCTTAGCGGCAGAGCGACGTTACTGCAACGACCAGGACTCTGGGGCGCTGCACTCCCCCCCCGGTTAAATCCAGTACTCCCGGACTGGAAAAATAAGAACAACAATACATGTTAACAGGAAAACACACAACATTTTAAAAGATTATACACAATTAAACATAACATTGCTTCCCTCTAGGGGAGGTGAGGACTCTTGAACGTTGCAAAAGTTAGGTCATGCACAGTTTATGACTCTCAGTTCAGTGGTTGAAACAGCGGGGACCCCAGGTAAACAAAGGGGTCCCCTTTTAGAAGTTTTTGGAGCAATTCACTGTCCATTACCCCGTTGTCCATTTTTAAAACCTGTAACAGAAGATATGCACACAAACATTTTCAACTAAATAGCAGCCCTCATTAATACCTCCAAGTTTTGTAGCGGAGTGGAGTTTGATTCTGAGTGCTGCGTGTGGACCTTCGCAGCGCAGTGGTCGCTATTGACCTAACAGGGCCCGCTATGCTTGCTACCGCTGGTGTAGTGCACTGTCTTCTGGCTACACTTCTAGTGAGTCTGGGTAGCACTGGCAGGCTAGAGCTCTCAGGGCTGCTGCTACCAACAGTGGGTACGACAGATTCGCCGATAGCAGAGGGAGGACTTGCCGGTTCAACGGTTGGCATGGCATCTTCAGATTGGATCTGCTGAGCTGGCTGAGGCTGCGGGGCCGGATGATCTGGTACCACCATTGTTTCTGGTGGATCCGGCTGTTGAAACATTAGAACAGGTACCACGATGGCCTGATTTATCTGAGTCCAGGACTGGGGAAGGTCACCGAGGACAGTGTGGATCATCTTCTCCTTTTCTTCAGGTGGGGAGATTCCTGGAGCCGTTTCCCTCTCTTTCAACTTATCAGGGCAGACCTTAAGGTGATCCCTGGATATCGCCGTTGAGGTCTCCCCTCCGTCCTTGCTGATGAGACAGACCTTCGTGTTGTCGAAATCGGATGGCAGGATGGTATACGGTTCCGCTTCCCATTGGTCATCGAGATTGTGTAATCTCCTCTTTCGTTTGAGTACTTGCTCACCAGGTGACAGGGGAATCGCAGGCGCGTGCTGGTTGTAGTCCCTTTCCTGTTTTTGCCTAGCCTGGGCGAGACTCCTCTCTACGCACTCCTGTACCTTGCGGTACCTTTGCTGTCTTTCTACATCCCAATCTGCATCCGGTGAGGTATCTTCGGGGACTAGGACCCCCATGTCCAGATCAACGGGTAACTGGCTAGACCTTCCTCGCATCAGGTACGCTGGAGTGCAGTTGGTAGAATTTACTGGGATGTGATTGTATATATCCACCAAGTCAGGCAACTTTGTTGGCCACAGGTTCCGTTCCTCTACGGGCAAGGTTTTCAATAAGTCAATCACCACTTGGTTCATCTTTTCACACATCCCATTGGTTTGAGGATGGTACAGTGTAGTTCTGATCTTCTTACACCCGTACAGTTGGCAGAACTCTTGGAACACTTCTGCTTCGAAAGCTGGTCCTTGATCGGTCAGTACCTTCTCCGGGTAGCCATGGGGCCTACAAAAGTACTGCTGGAAGGCCTTGGCGGCAGTCCTGGCCGTTAGATCCTTGACAGGTACAACCACCAAAAATCTGGAGTAGTGATCTACGATGGTAAGAGCGTAGATATAGCCTGACCGGCTAGGTGTCAGCTTCACATGATCCAGCGCGACCAGTTCGAGCGGCCGTTTGGTGATGATAGGCCGCAGGGGAGCCCGTTGGCTGTCACGGTCCTTCCGGCGTAGGCTACATGGACCGCACTCCCGACACCACTTCTCAATGGCTCTCTTCATGCCAATCCAATAGAACCTCCCTCGGAGCAGCCTCTCTAGCTTCCTCCATCCGAAGTGTCCGGCTCCATCATGGTAGGCTCCCAGAACCATGGGCACATCTCGCCTTGGCACCACTATCTGCCACACCAATTCATGAGTACGTGGGTCGATGCTTCTCCTGCACAGCTTGCCATCATGGATAAACAGTTTGCTTCTCCCCTTCCACAGCTGTTGGGTTTCCTGTGGGTCATCTGGGCCGGGACGTAACCCTGCCTGCGTCAAGAGCTCTTTCACCCGACGGACCGCGGGGTCACCATCCTGGGTTTCCGCCCACCCGTGATGGGGCAGGGGGTTCAGCGTAGCACCCGGTTGGTTCTTATGCCTGTTCCTCACATGATGAGAATTCTGAGTGGCTTTAGGGCGATGGAATGCGGGCAGCTCCACCTCTTCAAGTGCCTCCGGGTCTTCCTCTGCTTCTGGCAAATTGGGCATCCGAGACAAGGCATCGGCATTCGCATTCTTGTGTCCTGCCCGGTACTTGATGGTGAAATTGTAGTTGGACAGCCGGGCCATCCACCGCTGCTCCAAGGCCCCGAGCTTGGCTGTATCCAGATGCGTTAGCGGATTGTTATCTGTGAAGACGGTGAATTTCGCAGAGGCCAGGTAGTGTTTGAACCTCTCTGTCACTGCCCAGACGATGGCAAGGAACTCCAGTTTAAAGGAACTATAGTTGTCAGGGTTCCTTTCTGTGGGACGAAGCTTCCTGCTGGCGAAAGCAATCACCCTCTCCTTGCCTTTCTGGACCTGGGACAGCACCCAATCCCACATTGCTGGCATCCGTGTACAGCACAAACGGTTGGTCGTATTCAGGATAGGCCAGTACCTCTTCTCCCGTCAGTGCCGACTTCATACACGTGAAGGACCCTTCCAGCCCCTCGTTCCAGTCAAATGGGGCGTTCTTCCCCTTGGCCTTCTTTGATTGGCCCACCAACAGGTCTTGCAAGGGTGCGGCCTTCTTGGTGAAGTCCTTGATGAACCTTCAGTAGTAGCCTACCAATCCGAGGAACTGCCGGACTTCGTGGAGGTTGCTGGGCTTCGGCCAGTCTTGGATCACCGTGACCTTGTCGGGGTCTGGGGCCACTCCTTCGGCACTCACCACATGGCCCAGGTACTGCACTTTGGGTTTCAGCAGATGACATTTGGACGGTTTCACCTTTAAGCCAAAGTTGGACAGGGCTTCGAACACCTCAGCCAGGTGCTTCAGATGGTCTTCGTAGGTCTTAGAGAAGACAATGACATCATCCAAATACAGCAGTACGGTCTCAAAGTTCTTGTGTCCCAGACAGCACTCCATCATCCTCTGGAACGTCCCCGGGGCATTGCACAATCCAAAGGGCATGTAGTTGAACTCGCAGAGACCCATCGGTCTCGTGAAGGCCGTCTTCTCTTTGTCCGCCTCCGCCACGGGAACCTGCCAGTACCCACTGGTGAGATCTAAGGTAGAGAAGTAGTTAGCAGATTTTAAGGCAGCCAGAGACTCCTCTATCCTGGGCAGTGGGTATGCGTCCTTATTTGTAATGTGATTCAACTGTCTATAATCAACACACATCCTCATTGTACCATCCTTCTTTTTATCCAGGACTAATGGAGCTGCCGAGGGGCTACAACTGTCTCTCACCACCCCAGCCGCCTTCATTTCTCGCAACATGTCCTTGGCACACTGGTAATGAGCTGGGGGTACAGGGCGGTATCTCTCTTTTATGGGCCGGTGATCTCCCGTGGGGATATGGTGTTGGATCCCTTTCACCTGTCCAAAATCTAAGGGGTGTTTGCTAAATACCCGCTCGTACTCGTGAACCACCCTGTAAGCCCCTTGTTTTTGATGGGATGGGGTAGAGTCAGTGCCCACATGCAATTCTCGACACCAATCTTTCGTGTGCCCTGCAGAACCGTTGTCCTCCGCCACGTTTGATGGGACCAAGGGTTCAGGTGTCCTTATCACACTATTGTTGACAGTGAACAGTTTGGCGAGCGTGGCATACTTGGTGAGATGAACCTCTTCCTCCCCACAATTGAGGACACGTACGGGCACCCTCCCCTGGCGCACGTCGACCACCCCCCGGGCTGTCAGAATAGTAGGCCTATCGTCTGAATACACGGGTTCTACCAAGGCCTGGTAGTCCTTTCCCCTGAGGCCTATGGCTGCCCGACACCATATTAACATTTCACTCCTGGGGGGTATCGCAATGGGGTTTGAATCACTCACAGTGACACGGCCAATCTCACCACCAGTCAGCTCTACCTGCTGTCTCTGCATCAGAGCTCTGATTTCTTTTTGCAGGGCACGTTGTTCGCTGTGGCCAGCGGTTTCGGCTACCTGTTGCAACAAAACAATAACTTCTGCAAGACAATTTTCTATAACATTGGTACCGATAGTCATCATGGGATTACATTCTCGGCGGTCAATATCAACAATCACAATCCCCTGAGCTTTCAATTCCACCCGCCCCACTTTGATAGTGGCCTCTTTATACCCCACTTGTGGCAATGGCTGACCATTACTGGCTATTATGGTGAAATCGTCATCGGGGCCACGAGTAATATCGGTGTCCTCCCAATACCGTTTATAGAGTACATAAGGCATAGTCGTCACCTGAGAACCGGTGTCCAGCAAAGCATTCAGGGGGATGCCGTCAACCACTACAGGAAGAACTGGTCGCCCTCCAATGTATTTGGCTCTCCAATGCTGTGGGCCTGACCGTCCTATTCCTGGGGGTTGGCCCTTTGCCCCAGGGGTTGCTCGTTTAAAGGACAGTACCTTGCAAGGTGGCCCACCTGATGACAGCGGCGGCAGATGGGTCGTCCATAGTGTTGAGCGATACCGTCCGATACTTGAAAGTATCGGTATCGGAAAGTATCGGCCGATACCGGCAAAGTATCGGATCCAATCCGATACCGATACCCGATACCAATACAAGTCAATGGGACTCATGTATCGGACGGTATTCCTGATGGTTCCCAGGGTCTGAAGGAGAGGAAACTCTCCTTCAGGCCCTGGGAACCATATAAATGTGTAAAAGAAAGAATTAAAATAAAAAATATCGCTATACTCACCTGTCCGACGCAGCCGGGACTTCAGCGAGGGAACCGGCAGCGTTGTTTGTTTAAAATTCGCGCTATTACTTGGTTACGTGAATTCCCGGCTTGTGATTGGTCAGGTCGGCCATGTTGCCGGGACGCGGACCAATCACAGCAAGCCGTGACGAAATTACGTCACGGCTTGCTGTGATTGGTCCGCGTCCCGGCAATATGGCCGCCCTGACCAATCACAAGCCGTGACGTCACGGGAGGCTGGACACGCGCTCATTTTAAAATGGGCGCGTGTCCAGCCTCCCGTGACGTCACGGCTTGTGATCGGTTGCGCCGCGGTCAACCAATCACAAGCCGGGAGGCTGGACGCGCTCATTTTAAAATGGGCGCGTGTCCAGCCTCCCGTGACGTCACGGCTTGTGATTGGTTGCGCCGCGGTCAACCAATCACAAGCCGGGAGGCTGGACGCGCTCATTTTAAAATGGGCGCGTGTCCAGCCTCCCGTGACGTCACGGCTTGTGATTGGTCAGGGCGGCCATATTGCCGGGACGCGGACCAATCACAGCAAGCCGTGACGTAATTTCGTCACGGCTTGCTGTGATTGGTCCGCGTCCCGGCAACATGGCCGACCTGACCAATCACAAGCCGGGAATTCACGTAACCAAGTAATAGCGCGAATTTTAAACAAACAACGCTGCCGGTTCCCTCGCTGAAGTCCCGGCTGCGTCGGAGAGGTGAGTATAGCGATATTTTTTATTTTAATTCTCTCTTTTACACATTTTAACATTAATGTTGTTGCGATACCCGATACCCGATACCACAAGAGTATCGGAATCCCGGTATCGGAATTCCGATACAGCAAGTATCGGCCGATACCCGATACTTGCAGCATCGGAATGCTCAACACTAGTCGTCCATCTTCATGGAAGCGATCGTTGGACCGGCCTCTGGTCGGCGGGGTCCTCCTCTGTCGCATCCAAGGAACATCCTCCGGTCTGGTGGCTAGCTGGATCTTCTCCTTGGGGGCCTCCTGTAGGGACCGCACCGTCCGGGCCAGGGCAGCAACGCTCTTGGTCAGCTCCTGCATCTGAAGGCGGAGTCCTGCAGGGGAGTCGTCTTCTAGGCTCTGGGCATCGGCCTCGGCGGCGACTGGAACATCCGACGCCACCTCCTGGTGGTATGTGAGAGCGGGACGCCTAGGAGGTGCTGCACGGCTAGGCTGTCGCTCCTGCCATGCCTGGATAGCTTTATCCTTGAATTGCGCAAAAGTCAGGTCTGGATTCTGCATGGCCAGGAAGTGCAGTTGACCCCTTTGGTGGCTGCACAGGAGTCCCTCAATGAACCGCTCCTTCAGGAGTTTATCCTCATCCTGCATGCTGTCAGGGTCACTCTGCTTAATGGCCCGCATCGCCTCCTGAAGATTAAGGGCATAATCCCGTAAGCTATCCTGCGGCCTCTGCTTGCACCCATAGAAAGTCAGTTTAATTTCGGTAGCAGTGCGGGTATCAAAGGTGGCTTTAAGCTTTGCAAAAACCTGCTGTGCAGTTCCCTTATCCGCGGCGGGCCAGGATTTCATTTCTCTCAGAGCCGCCCCAAAGAGTTGGTTTGTTATCAGATGAACCTTCTGAGGCTCTGTCAGGGGATAGAACTCGAGCAGGCTGCAGATCCCTTCTTTAAAGTCAGTGAATGTATGTGAATCCCCGGAGTATCGTGGGAGCCAGGCCGCCCCGGGCAGGTATGGCATAGAGAAGGGCATTATAGCGTTTGCGGTAGCGGCGGTGTCCGACTGGCTGATGGGGGCAACGGGCTCCGGGGCTGCCAGTGGTGGTATTAGGGCCGCGGCTTCGCCCGCTGCGGGGACCGGAGGTGCCCCTGCGTCCACGGCTGCGGCCGCCACCTCCTCTCCTCCCGACTCGGACATGGCTGTCCCTTCCTCCCACTAACCTGCTGGAGGTCGGAGTTCCTCTTCCGGGATTGGCGCCTTACCGCGCTTTTCCGTTCCGCGCTTCTTTTGGCCGGTTCCGCCCACAAAGCTAAGGCTCCTCCTTCCGTGCGCGGCAATGGTGAATTTTGGCGGTAAATGACTATACACAGTCCTTGCAATAAGTCACAGTAGTTCCAAGCACAGTAAATCACAGTTCCAAGGCACACATGACCTGATTCTTCAGGCTTAAGTAGATCCTGTTCGTGACGCCAAGTTGTAGCGCCCCCACTGCCGCAGGGCAGAGGGGTACCCGGTACCGGGCCTCTGAATCTCTGCTCTGGGGTTGTCACGGTGGCTAGACCCGGTCCGTGACCCTGCTGAGGGGCGTACAGTAATAGATGTGGATGATGGGGGTAGTGTAGTGCCGGTCGCAGTCAATAACGAGGACACCAGGTTGCAGTCTCTTTACCTCTTTACTGAAGGCTTCAGGTGTCCAATCCAGGGCACTGTTAACCGGGCTGTCTGAGACCGGCCGGTCCGAAGGCACATCAGGAGTCCCCTTCACAGGTGGGAATCAGCGTCTACCTTCTAGCGCCTGTGTGTTGTAGTCCTTCCCTGCTGAGCACCCCGGGATAGTCCTCACAACTGCTTCTGTCTGTCTCTGATGCTCGTTCTCTCCGTCCCCCAGATGATATGGCTAGGACGCACCCGTATGACGGGGTAGGCCTGGAGTTCTTCCGGGACTCTAGAGTCGCCCCTCTCCCACAGCTGCCTCCGTTGTCTGCTTAGGTGTTTTAGTGAGACAGCCAACCTATAATTGGCTGTCCGGCCGTGGTTTGAAGTAATGCCTGTAGTCTCTTACTTGCTCGGCGTTCCGGCCACCGACTGTTGCCCCTCAGAAGGATGTTGCCTCGATCTTACAGCACGACTCCTTCTGGTTCTATCACTTCTTTGCTGTGTCCCCGTTGCTCACTGGTTTGTGCTATTCTTAGGAGTCTGCCAGGATCCCATCCCTGACAGGTCCTCTCACTAGCTCTTCCCAGTTACTTCTCCCTGTCTTCCTGTCCAACCCCCAGTTTTACCAGAGTGTGAGGAGTGGCTTACTAGATAGAACCACTCCCCCTGGTGGCCGGAGTGTGAAGTTTAATGTGAGTGTTACCTGATCAGGTGAACTCCTTTAGTGCAATCAGACGTAACATCACTCCCCTTAGCGGCAGAGCGACGTTACTGCAACGACCAGGACTCTGGGGCGCTGCATATTATAAACATCATTCAATGTCTGTGTCTAGTTATCAACTGAATTCAGTCCCCACACCTTCATCCACCTCCAAACCACCTACATATCCATAGATATTGATAAAATCACATATACAGACAATGACAAGAACATGAAGGCGATTGTGTTCAGACTATTTTGTAAATTATTCTGTAATCCTGTAGCTAAGCCTCCGATATAACCTGAAAGATAAGAAGAACATGTTAGATTATACTCACCTGGGGGCAGTCCGGTGCGGTCCGGTCCAATGGGCATCGTGGTCCAGCGCCTCCCATCTTCATACGATGTCGTCATCCTCCTTGCTTCTGTTGTGACTCCTCCGTCTGAGATTACATGAAAAGACAAAAGGACTTTCACAAGCATACAGCCACAGAAAATCTCTGATTAGTTCTCCAAGATGTTTGGAAAAACCTCTCTGCTGTGATCCTTCAAAAACTGTGTAGCTGACAAGGGGGCCAAGGAGCTAGTCCTGGCGAGGGGCAGCTGTTCTGGCATACCCCGGAGCCCCGCTACATTAACAAAGTGTCCCTTGTCTGGTGTGGTATGTGTGCACTGTATTTCACTCACTTGGGAATCATAGTCCTCCTCAGATTGCAAGGTCCTGGTCTTCTGAAGTAACACACAATAACCATCAGAGTCCAAGTTCAATTCAAACATAACAACTTTACTGAGCTCATCCAGTTTAGATACAGACACCGCACAGCAATCTTCATACAGAATGGACATTCTTTCCCCTGAAATGTCCCTGGTTCTTCCTGTCACCATTTGTTTCTGTACCGTATCCTTCGGTACTGCAGCTCCCTGAGTAGCTGGGCTAGCTTGATCCTGGTGCTCCCCATACATTTTCCCCATCCTGGGCGAAATTAAAAGATGCCACTGCCAATCCTCGTCATACCGTAGGTCATGGACATCACGGAAGTGTCCCATAAGCCTAGCTCTCATGCTGCCCAAATCTGTTCGTGCCTGTGTGTGTATCTGTCCTATATTAACCCTTAATAACACTGAGCCTTACTATATCTCCTTATCTCTATCCCTAACCCATAAAGATATATAGTTTACACAACACATGAACATTTTGACATGTTAACACACAATAAAACAATATCACATTACATGACACTTTATATGCAACACGTACCCGATTTTATTAAGAAGATGAGCACAGGGATGCAGAGCACAAATTAGCCCCAGCACACCCCCTACATGGACGTGTACCTAGAAGAATTGATGCTATTTTGAAGGCAAAGGGCACTACATCAGTTGTCACTGGGCCAGCTCTGCTACATCAGTCATTGTTGTACTAGTGTAAGGAGGTTGCTTTCCCTGCTCCTTACCTGGAACCACTTAGTCAGACAGCTGGGTTGTCGGGGGGAAGACTTTCTGCCCTGGACAGAAGGGACCATGTGACTGCTGGGGGCAGAGAGGAAGAGAGGGGGGTGTGGTCAGAAAAGAGCGGGAGAGCAAAGCGCGCCAGACAGAGGGGACAGCTCGCCAGACAGAGAGCAGGCTGCAGCGCCGCGCTCCCCGAAAGAGAGTGCTCCCCGTGAGGGCACTGAGGCTGAGATACCAGCCGTAGTGGAGGCTGGATGTGAGAGCATGGACTTGGAAGCCTCCATAATCAGAGAAGACGTATCCCCTGACAGTGACCTGAGCGCGTAGCCCCGGTGACCGCAGTGACAAGCCAGGACCCCTGAGTGTGACAAGTAAACTGCTCGGTGTGTGTGTAGCATTGCTACTGCAGAAAGCCTGCAAGCCTGATATACAGAGACTCCTGCAGAGTTGCTGATTTACTTCCTGCTTTCAGCTTCACTGGAAGAAAAGACTTAACTCCGGAGTCTCCAGTTCTCAGGACACAGAGGAGAGACTTCAGGATCTCAAGCGCTTCTGGTGATTGTACCCATGTTGGAATTAGGACCCTCCAGTCAGGACCTCCCTGGACTGGTAAGTTACAAGAACACTCATTAACCCTTTTGATTCCGCTTAACTGTTTACTGTTTGATTTATCTCTATTAACCCCCTGTTTACTCCCTGCAAGGAGAATCTTACTCCTGTTAATAAATTCCCCTCAACAGTTGGTCTGTCTGTTCCGTGGTGACATACTCAACCCTGCACTCTATTACACTTGACGTAGTCGGCAGGATGTCACATGGTAGGGCAGAAGGGGCAGACCAAGCAGTTGAGGGAGGCCCCAGGTCTAGGATCTCCCTGGGAGCCATGTTAGTTAACCTGCCAAAATGCTCGGGAAGCGATGTCATGTTGTGGAGTTGGATGGAGTGCATCCGAGGGATGATGCGGATGCATCCTATGACACCGACTCTGCAGGCGGAAATAGCTGTGATGGCCCTAGAGGGGGATGCACGGGACTGTTATGCTCAGATCCCCCAAGGCGAGAGATACCCTGGACAAAGTATTACGTGTACTTGAGGAGATGCATCTAAATCTAAAGTTCTCACTCGCAACTGTCGCGTAGTCATGCCAATATAAATCTGATCGCAAGGACAGGACGCGAGTGGGGTCAATTGACGTTGTGCTGTGAGACCAATTGGTGACAGGCTTGCGAGATGTGTTGATGAAACAGGCCCTGCGAGAGCGCATGCGCGTTAAGCCAGATATGACTTTCTCTGAGGTTGGGAGTGAGGCACGCACCTGCAAGCAAGAGCCAGGGGTGACAGTGCCAGTGGGAAAGGTATGGAGTGGGGAGGTAACTGCCCCTCAATGGGTTGAAGACTTGAAGAAGGAGGTTAAGCGAGTCCGTGAGGAAGTAGCTGAATATAAGAAGACCCCTGCTGCAGAGTACAGCCCTCCGGTGCGAGAAGAGAGACCGGCCCCCAAAGTGAGACTAGTGCCACTTGGCGAAGAAGACTGCCTACATGCTACAACTGCAGAGCACCCAGTCAAAATGAAGAGGAGGCGATGTGGACCCGAGATTCCCAGCTGAAGATAAGAAGAATCTGGGAGGAGATTGAAAGTCTAGGGAAAGCCCTTACTGCCGTTTTGGGGACCAGCGGCATACCCCGAGGTAACGTGCGGAAGCCGCCAGAAAGAGATAGAGAGGTGCGCAGCATGAAGAAGGCTTCAGTTGTGGCCCCAGAGTGTAACTCCGTATCCTGGGGTGAAGAGCAACAGCAGATGAGAGATGTCCCCCGCTGATGTCGACGATCCAGACTGAAGCGCCCTCCAGACAGACGCAGACGTGAGTGCTGGTTGTGCAGAAGGGTGGGACACGTCCAGAAATTGCCCTACCCGAGAAGAGCGGTGGCAGAGATCCGCTCACCCCTCTGAGGGTCCTGCTAACTGGAGGGAACGTCGCCCCTGGAGAGAATGGTACGGCAGGAAGAGAAGAGTTCCACCTAAGGCAAGACAGTACCACAATGTTGGACGCCAAGGAGAGGTGGAGAAGGTGTCAAGCATCTCTGGTGGAATGACTGCGCTGTCCCGATGCGTAAAGGCGATCCTGGTGGATCTCCAGCCTGGGTCTGAAGGTTTTGTTTGTGAGACAGCCCGGGAGAAAGAAAGGGACGTTCACTCGAGAAGACCACCGAAGTGCTTTACTACCTTGCCCAGCACGAGTTCCCGAAGAAGGAGAGAAAGTGCCAAGTGTACCTGCAACGCTCGTTTTCGAGGTCCTCGTCGATGAGAAGGAGGAACCACTAATATCATCCCCTGAGGTGAAGAGTGTGCTGGCTGTCAGCTCACAAGATCCTGATCAGACAGAGGAAATGGAACAGCTGTGTGAGACTGGGCGTGTGGCTGAGAAGCACTGGGAAGTGATGCCCACAGAACCTGGCGCAGATGACGAAGAGTCCGGCCTGCATGGTCTTAATTCATCTGATTCTAGTTTCGACGAGAATGCTCCTGTCAAAGAGAGGGGGAGCTATGGAGAAGAATTACTTGTACTAAGCCCCCAGACTGAGAAGCCCGGGCAAGAAGTCCCTAAAGTTTCCGATAACGACAAGGAAAAGGATGAATCGTCTATGCAAGCATCTGCTAGCGGCAAAGCTAAAAAGAAGAAGAAAAAGAAGAAGAGGACAGTGGATGTCGTTGGAAAATCTAATGCGACAACACAAAATTCGTCTGAGGAATTTTCTTCTATGGCTGCCGATGAGGTAGAGGAAGAATATCTCAACCTGACTGATGAACAACTCCTAGACCATTTAGTTTGGCAGTATGTGAAGGAAGAAAGGCAGAAGGAGATACAAAAACTGCAGGTATCTGACTCCCCTCAAAAGAACAAAGAGAAGAACGAAGAGTCCTTGCCCGTGGAATGGTGAGCTTCAAGAGAGGGGGAATGTAAGGAGGTTGCTTTCCCTGCTCCTTACCTGGAACCACTTAGTCAGACAGCTGGGTTGTCGGGGGGAAGACTTTCTGCCCTGGACAGAAGGGACCATGTGACTGCTGGGGGCAGAGAGGAAGAGAGGGGGGTGTGGTCAGAAAAGAGCGGGAGAGAAGAGCGCGCCAGACAGAGGGGACAGCGTGCCAGACTGAGGAGCAGGCTGCAGCGCCGCGCTCCCCGAAAGAGAGTGCTCCCCGTGAGGGCACTGAGGCTGAGATACCAGCCGTAGTGGAGGCTGGATGTGAGGGTGTGGACTATTACACTAGCTCTGCAAAATCAGTCATTGCTGTTGCAGCTCTATTACATCAAATCAGCATCATCTCACCTCCAACCTGCTACACCTTTGAAACAATTATACCCCAACTGTCCTGCTTCACCAGCACCGATTGTCTATGATGCTGAGAAACTGCTCAGTCAAACCCAGGGCTTCAAGGATTTACCGTATTTTTCGGACTATAAGACGCACGGACCATAAGACGCACCCCCAAATTTTCAGAAGGAAAATAGGGGAAAAAAATAATGTGTCAAATGGGGTCCGTCTTACAGTCCGAATTCAGCTTACCAGGGAAGGGATCGGTACAGATGGAGGAGTGGTCAAAGGGGTAATTCGTTGGTCCAGGCTGGTGTGCTGGCCTCTGGGAAATCCTATTCCAAGCTGGTGCGGTGGCGGCAGCTCTGTGCTGGGGCAGGGGTGGCGGCTCTGTGCTGGGGCAGGGGCTCTGCGCTGGGGCAGGGCCTCTTTGCTGGGGCTCTGTGCTGGGGCTCTGTGCTGGGGCAGGGGCTCTGTGCTAGGGCAGGTGCTCTGTGCTGGGGCTCTGTTCTGGGGCAGGGGTTCTGCGCTGGGGCTTTGTGCTGGGGCAGGGGCTCTGTGCTGGGGTAAGGGCTCTGTGCTGGAGCTTTGTGCTGGGGCAGGGGCTCTCTGCTGGGGCAGGGACTCTGTGCTGGGGCAGGGGCACTGTGCTGGGGCAGAGGGGCCGTGCTTGGGCAGGGGGGCTGTGCAGTGGCAGCAGCTCTCTGTGCTCCATGGGGGGCTCCGCCAGCATTTCATCAAAGCCCGGAGACCACCGCACATCCGTTGCTGCCATACTGTGGTGGCCTTCGGGAAAATGCCTCCAGGAACCTGGCCGACGAGCCAGGGGCGGCACATGCTCAGATTCAAATCTCGGCAATGAGATCTCATCCCAAGATCTCTTCTCCCGAGATCTAAATCTGAGCATTATTATTATTATTATTATTATTATTATTTATTGTTATAGCGCCATTTATTCCATGGCGCTTTACATGTGAGGAGGGGTATACATAATAAAAACAAGTACAATAATCTTAAACAATACACTGTGTTCCAAATTATTATGCAAACTGGATTTAAGTGTCATAAAGATTTAATTGTTTTGTTTTTCAAATAAACTCGTTGATGGTATTGTTTCTCAGGGCTCAATGGATCACTGAAATCAATCTTAAACACATGTGATAATTGGCTTTCCAGGTGATTCTAATTAAAGGAAAACTACTTAAAAATGATGTTCCACATTATTAAGCAGGTCACAGTTTTCAAGTAACGTGGGAAAGAAAAAGGATCTCTCTGCTGCTGAAAATAAAATAGTGCAATGCCTTGGTAAAGGGATGAAAACATTAGAAATTTCCGGAAAACCTAAGCGTGATCATCATACTGTTAAGAGATTTGTGGCTGAATCTGAGCACAGATGTGTTTATGCTGATATAGGCATAATGAGGAAGATTTCTGCCAGGCAAGTTCATCGGATTAAGAGAGCAGCTGCTAAAAAGCCATTACAAAGCAGCAAACAGATATTTGAAGCTGCTGGTGCCTCTGGAGTCCCTCGAACCTCAAGGTGTAGGCTCCTTCAAAGGCTTGCTTTGGTGCATAAACCTACTATTCAGCCACTCTTAAACAGTGTTTGCAAGCAGAAATGGTTGCATTGGGCCCACACATACATGAAGACTAATTTCCAAACAGTCTTGTTTACTGATAAGTGTTGAGCAACCCTGGATGGTCCAAATGGATGTAGTGGATGGTTGGTGGATGGCCACCATTTCCCAACAAGGCTGCAATGACAGCAAGGAGGTAGAGGAGTCATGTTTTTGGCCGGAATCATGGAGAAACTGCTGGTAGGGCCCTTTAAGGTTCCTGAGGTGTGAAAATGACCTCTGCAAAGTACATAGAGTTTCTGACTGACAACTTTCCTCCATGGTATAAAAAGCAGAAACGTGCCTTCAGGAGCAAAATCATCTTCATGCATGACAATGCACACCTCTGAAAACCTCATTGGCTGCTATGGGCATAAAAGGAGATAAACTCATGGTGTGGCCACCATCTTCCCCTGTCCTCAACCCTATAGAGAACCTTTGGAGTATCATCAAGCAAAAGATCTATGAGGGTGGGAGGCAGTTCACATCAAAACAGCAGCTCTGGGAGGCTATTCTGACTTCATGCAAAGAAATACAAGCAGAAACTCTCCAAAAACTCACAAGTTCAATGGATGCAAGAATTGTGAAGGTGATATTAAAGAAGGGGTCCTATGTTAACATGTAACTTCGCCTGTTAGGATGTTTTGGAGTTAAATAGCTTTTTTGTTCAGTGAATGTGACCTCCTAATGCTGGAAATTCCACAAATGAGCATTTTCAGTTCTTTAAAACATATCAAATGTTTAGAAATTCTACTGTGCCTAATAATTTGGAATAGTGCATTTTGAGTTTTTATTCAGTTTGGAGATTATACTGTTATCATTGGGAGGTTTATTCAATAAAATTCGATGTATACTCTAACGGGTGATTACTTTTAATTACTGACTGTCATTTGCACTGACCATTTAGGAAAATCAGAGAAAAATGTCATTTGCATAATAATTTGGAACATAGTGTACAAGTCATAACTGGTACAGGAAGAGAGAGGACCCTGCCCGTGAAGGCTCACAATCTACAAGGGATGGGTGAGAATACAGTAGGTGAGGATAGAGCTGGTCATGCAGCGGTTTGGTTGATCGGTGGTTACTGCAGGTTGTAGGCTTGTCGGAAGAGGTGGGTCTTCAGGCTCTTTTTGAAGGTTTCGATGGTAGGCGAGAGTCTGATGTGTTGTGGTAAAGGGTTCCAGAGTAGGGGTGATACGCGAGAGAAATCTTGTATACGATTGTGGGAAGAGGAGATAAGAGGGGAGTAGAGAAGGAGATCTTGTGAGGATCGGAGGTTGCGTGTAGGTAAGTACCGGGAGACGAGGTCACAGATGTATGGAGGAGACAGGTTGTGGATGGCTTTGTACATCATGGTTAGGGTTTTGTAGTGGAGTCTCTGGGCAATGGGGAGCCAGTGAAGGGATTGACAGAGGGGAGAGGCCGGGGAATAGCGGGGGGACAGGTGGATTAGTCGGGCAGCAGAGTTTAGAATAGATTGGAGGGATGCGAGAGTGTTAGAGGGGAGGCCACAGAGCAGGAGGTTGCAGTAGTCAAGGCGAGAGATAATGAGGGCATGGACTAGGGTTTTTGCAGATTCTTGGTTGAGGAATGTACGGATTCGTGAAATATTTTTGAGTTGAAGTCGGCAGGAAGTGGAAAGGGCTTGGATATGTGGTTTGAAGGAGAGATCAGCATCAAGGATTACCCCGAGGCAGCGAGCTTGTGGGACTGGGGGAGAGTGGGCAGCCATGCGCATGCATGCGCCGCCCCCAGCCCGGCAACCACGTTCTCGGAGGCCACGGTGGGAGCCCCCCACGGAACCCAGAGAGCCGCTGCCACTGCCCCGGAGTACAGCCCACCACCACCACACCACAGAGCCCAGCCGAACCACCACAGCCGCACGATTTGTAAGTATATTGCGAGCATAAGACACACCTCATTTTCCCCAAAAAATTTTTGGGAAAAAAGTGCGTCTTATGGTCCGAAAAATACGGTACCTATCTGAGCAATTAATAGAAATAAAAATTGTTCAGATTATTTCAGTAGTATTTAACATTAATATGGTAATTTATTGTCAAGAAGTTCTGGTACTCTAGTTTGCTTGATTATAGCTTGTAGCCTCACAAAAACACAGAGAGATTATTGAGATAAGGATTTTAAAAAGTGGTAATTAGTGTTGAGCATTCCGATACCGCAAGTATCGGGTATCGGCCGATACTTGCGGTATCGGAATTCTGATACCGAGTTCCGATATTTTTGTGGTATCGGAAATTGGAATCGGAAGTTCCCAGTGTATGGTTCCCAGGGTCTGGAGGAGAGGAGACTCTCCTTCAGGCCCTGGGATCCATATTCATGTACAAAATAAAGAATTAAAATAAAAAATATGGATATACTCACCCGTCCGGCGGCCCCTGGACCTTACCGATTGTAACCGGCAGCCTCCGTTCCTAAGAATGAGGAGTTTAGGACCTGCGATGACGTCGCGGCTTGTGATTGGTCGCGTGAGCGGTCACATGAGCGGCACGCGACCAATCACAAGCCGCGACGTCATCGAGGGTCCTAAACTCCTCATTCTTAGGAACGGAGGCTGCCGGTTACAATTGGTTAGGTCCAGGGGCCGCCGGACGGGTGAGTATATCCATATGTTTTATTTTAATTCTTTATTTTTTACATGAATATGGATCCCAGGGCCTGAAGGAGGGTTTCCTCTCCTTCAGACCCTGGGAACCATCCAGGATAGCTTCCGATACTTGTGTCCCATTGACTTGTATTGGTATCGGGTATCGGTATCGGCGATATCCGATATTTTTCGGGTATCGGCCGATACTATCCGATACCGATACTTTCAAGTATCGGAAGGTATCGCTCAACACTAGTGGTAATATGTTATATGGTGGGATTGTATTTTCTGCTGTACTTCTGGAGGGTTTCCATTATAGATGAGCTAATATTTCAATGTTCGGTTCAGATTTGCAATGTTTGCCGAGTAGAATATTCGCCAAACAAAGCCGAATGCCATTACAGTCAATGAGAGGCAAAAGCAAACGCATGAACTACACCTTCAAACAGCCCCAAAAGCTCCCAAAACACATCAAAGGAGGGACCGACACCAAGACAGTGGCCTCAATTCACCCACAGTGCAAATTGCAGTAAAAAGTCCAGCACCAAGAGGTGGCACTCCAATAATGTTTATTCCAAAATCTTCATATAAAAGCATAGACAACCGACAATAGAAAAAATGGCATAAATAGTAGGGGTCCCAAACCGGTGTCTAGGACCCCTGCTATTTCTACCATTTTTTCTATTGTCGGTTGCCTATGCTTTTTACTACTTATTGGATTTTCGTGGGATGGCAGCCATGCACAGAGTGGACAGGTGAGCTGAAAACCTTTTTTATTTACTAGTACAAGTTGTAGCATGGCACTGCAGCAATCAGCCAGGCATGAGGTACCAGGAACTGGGACAGCATTTACAGCTTTCAATTGAACGTCACAGTAAGACGAGGTGGGTGAAGGATCAATGTAGGCCTCCTTTTCTGGGAGACCTGATACCACATGCAATCCCTCTACCTGCTTTCATGCTGAACCACACTTAGGTGGCACAAATATAAGTTTTGTAGACTACTATGGTCAGAAAACTCTAAAAATGGTAACACGGTTAGTTGACTCAATGGTAGTGGAGGCCTGATGAGCTCGGATGCCTACTGCTACAGGCAACACGCATAAAGGAGACCGAACCAGGAGTCTACACATTTACCAAAATAAGTGGCAGAAACCAACAAAGTGGCATCAATTGCAATAGAGTAGGACAAGCATAGTGGGGACTGAAACCTCTTCCACTACAGCCAACCCAGCAGATAGAGACTGTAATGGGCAAGGTGGTGGAACCCTTGTGCTGTATTCCTCAGAAAGTCTGGAGGAGCATAAGTAAGTGGCCTACCAAATCCCAGCTTGAATAAGTGTAGCAGGGGAAAACTGTGACCCAAGGAAAATCATAGAGGTGGCACCAGGTGCTACTGTAGGGCTGACCTACGGAGGGTGGCAGCTGACTCCCCAGAGTGGGTAAGATGCTACAGCCCGAAGGAGGGATGAAGAATGCAGGCAGGCACTGTAGGGACACTGGATCCACAGGTGCAGATGAGACCGGCTAAAGAACAGAAAAGCTCTGGCAGGTGTGGACTGGACCGGATGTTAGACTGATGGGCACTGACAGGTGCGATCTGGACAGGATGAAGGACAGAAGAGCACAGAAAGGTACGAGCAGACGGGTACAGGGCAGACAAGTGTAAAGACCAGATCCAATGGGTCACAAACCAAGACTGAGGCAGAAATCCCAAAAGAGTCTTTACTCACACAGCAGATAAAGTAGAACTTAGTATATAGAAGAAACAGATTGAAATACCCTTATACAGTACACTCACTCAGCCAGAGCTGAAATCACTATGCCAATCCAAGGTTCCACTGAGCTGTAAGGAAAGACGGACGGCACAGCCAGTGCTGCTGATTTCTGTGCTGTCAATGTCATACCATACTTCAGGCTCAGCCTTATGACCCGGGTGCTAGTCCAGGAAAGCACAGTGTCATAAATCCTCCAAAGAAAAGCAGATAGCACTCACCGGCCAAAAAGCATGTTGGCTGGGGGAGTGAGGACGGGAGTGGGCAGAGGCTTGACGACGGCCGTTTCGCGCCTGCTAGCGCTTCCAGGTGTCAATAAATTTACCTATCAGAAAGGTCAATTCAGGTACTCAGAGAACAGGTGTAAATAGAATGTGGTGATATCAAGGGACCCCCTGGAATGGCACACTGAGTATAACCTACACAAATCTACAATAACAATGCATATAAATATAATACAAAGGTCCTTAAGCACTTCAACTAGGGATACCCTGGTATCTATGACTTTGGCAACTTTAACCTGAGGTGAGTCTCCTCTCAGGCATATAGATTGTAGTGGCTGCAGCCAGTCCCAAAAATTTAGCGCCAATCAGTTGCAGCAACACAAGGTTCCTCGTCTTGTCAGCGGATGCCAAGCCCAAACGCCGGGGACTTATAGTTCTGTAGCCTCAAGATGCCATCTCTCCTCCTATAGTCCTCAAGAATTCTCCTAGAAGCAATACGCCTGTTTCTGTATAAAATGTCTGTCTAATATTGCTTCTCAGCTCATCACAACAGGGACTCCACAGAGCTCCACAGTCACAAAGCTCTCAGGAACGCTCTCAGGATACCTCAGGAATAAAGGTATATATACCTTTATTTTTAGGATGAAATCCTTTTTTTACATCTTTTGCACTGCACTTTATTAATTAATCATGTGTATGTCCATTTAAAAATGTTTTTCAGTTGATTATATTCATTTAAACATTTGGACACTACACATATTATGTATGGATTAATTTTTGTTGAATAATTTGGATTTATTTACCTATATGGTTTCACATCGGCGGCAACTCCTGTATTTCATCTCCTCTGTACCTATATTTGTTTAACAATTTTTTGTTTTTTAATTCATTACCAATAAATATTATAAATTTTACTTTGGACTCAGCACTTCTATTTTTTCTTGTAGGTTTTTTCTGATTCTTTTGAAGTTTGCCCTCACTTATTTGTAGCCTCCCCTCTTGTTTCTACGAATTATTCATCAGGAAATCTGTTTGGGTGCTGTTGCTTGAACACCGGGATTTTGTCATGCTGTCATGTGCATGACAACGTGGCAAACACTGCTTCTGATCTGTGGTAAAATCATCCTCGCCGGCCAGAGAGCTGCGGTTCCCACATTGTCAAAAGACAGCGCGAGCGCTCAGCTGTGATCGGAGGTATAACGTTTATGCATGGCCCCTTACCAACCTGAGAATACCCGGCCCTAGCTGTCTGCTTTATCAAGGCTGGTTGTCGAAAATGGGGGGGACCCAATGCCGTTTCTTTTTAATTATTTATTTATTTGGGGACCCCTCTATTCTTGATAACCAGCCTTACTGAAGCTGACAGCTGAGGGTTGCAGCCCCCAGCTGTGAGTTTTGCCTGGCTGCTTATCAAAAATACAGGGGAAACCACACCGGAATACTCCCATCAGTCGCTCCTGCTCTGCTGTTATTAGTGGCAGCAGGCATCAGCTGATGAGAGCAGTAGTTTAATCAGCTGACACCAGTGACCGGAGGTAAATTTTATACCTCCGATCACAGCTGAGCGATCACACTGTCTATTGACAGCGTGGGAACCGTGGCTCTCTCACTGGCGGGGATGATTTCACTGCCGAGCAGAAGCGTTGTTTCATGCCGATGACAGCGTGGAAAAAACTGGATGTTCGGGCCCTCCATTCAAGTGAATGGGGTCCGGGTTCAGGTCTGGTTACTGTTCTGGTACCCGAACCCGAACTATTTGTAACTGTTTGGCTAAACCCACCGGACCCGAACATCTAGGTGTCCACCCATCTCTAGAGCAGATCCAACAAAGGGCCAAGTCTTTAATGGCAAGAGATCAGAAAGTCTGTAAGTAAGAGGGAATGGTCCACAGTGTCAAAGGCAGATGCCAGGTCCAGGAGAAGGAGGAGGACAAACTAGTGTCGCTTTGATTTGGCCGTGAGTAGGTCGTTGGTGACTATAGTCAGGGCAGTTTCAGTGGAATGGTGTGGTCTGAAGTCAGATTGTAAGCGGTTAAAGAGAGAGCAAGAGGAAAAGTGGGAGTCAATTCAAAATGGAAGCGTTGTTCCGGTAGTTTGGAGGCATAGGGGAGAAATTAAATGGTGCAATAGCTAGAGTCAAGGGTGGGCTTTTTGAAGATGGTGTGATCGAGGTATGCTTAAATCATGAGGGGAAGACACCAGTTCTTAGTGACAGGTTGAAGAGGTGGGTTAGGCTTGAGATGAAGACTGTGCTAAGGTTTGGAATGAGGTGGGACGTTATTCAAGGGTCAAGTTCACAGGTGGTGAGGCAAAGTCTTCAGCTGAAATGAGAGGAGAGGGAGGGGGAGCTGGTGGATGGAGGAGAGTATTGAAAGTACTGAATAGCTGTTTATGGTTGTGAGACAGGTATGATATGAGGGATGAGAAATAGGTTTGTTTTGCTGCAGTGAGCAATTGCGCAGCTTTTTTTACAACTTCTGTTACTGGACGGGCTACTGCACTCCCTTTCTTTGGCAGCCGCCCAGCGGTATGCTTTGTGGATGAGGAACAGAAAGAACATGTGCTCCAGTAGATGGCAAACGCTGCATGAAGTGGCCTCTGCTCCTCTTCTCCACCTTAACATTACACGCAGTACAGTCGTCAGAGGTGGCACCCTAATTACCCTTGTTTTCCCCCACATCACAACTCTCCAACCGCCCAACTGACTGTTGGGAACCACAGATGGCTGAGTCTGCAGATCTGTTCGCACATTGTATGACATGGGCATCGGAAGTGTACTCCAAAGATTCAACAGTCAAGAGGAGGAAATTATCTGCACGATGCCCAATTTTTTTTTCAGTTTGATCTAGGGCTGGAAGAGGTTGGGCCCGAGCAGAATCCAAACCCTCATCAACAGACGTTAACCCCGGTGGGTGGAGGTGATCCAATTGTGAAGACTTAGACTTAGATACTTGAGGCTCCTGCAGACTGTACTATGCTGTCAGGGCAAGAAAAGGAGGAGGGTAAGTCTCAGTGCGAGGAGTGGGAGAACAGAAAGGATGACTATGAGGTAGTAGGTTAAACTGTGTAAACCCAGAGGCATGCAGCAGAGTAGCTCAGCAGAGGAGGAGGGGGCGGAGGAGTAGGTTGAAGACAAGGAGGTTACGTTGCGGCTTCCTGCAGACACAGAGATATGCAACCACGACAAGCAATGCATCCTGAGCCCCAACTCTGGCAATGGCCAGCAGCACTCACAGGTCTGTAGTTGCCTAGCTTGGGTCATTTTTCAAATCAACAGAAAGTTAAATATCACGTTACCTGACAACTTTTAAAAAAAATTACAGAGTAGAGTTAAAAAAAAATGCAATAATTTAACTACTACATGCATGAACTTGCACATGCACGATCAACATGCGTTAATCTTGGAACGCAAAATGCAGACTAGTGGGCCTCATCAACCACTGTCCACTGTCCACCCCATCAACCACATCTTCTGATTCTTCCTCCTCCCTCACAGCGGCAAGTGTTGTCACCCAAGTCTCCAGGCGCAGAACCTCCACTTGTTTACCCCCTACAGTTGGGGTGACTGAGAGCCTGTCAGCTGATACAGAAGCAGACATCTCTGCTGTTTTTGACTGATCTTACATATCAACAACACCCCATCTTTCTTATTCCACCAAAACATCTCTGCTTGCACCTCTGTCATAGTCCAGCAGCTTGTCGCGTTCACCCTACTCCACCCTGTGTCAGCACAGCAGCGAGCCCTCTTTTGTGCAGTTGTGCTCATGTGAAAGATTTTTCCTCTTACACATGTCAAAGCTAATAGCTTGATCTTCAATCTACTAATAATAATAACCTTTATTTATATATCACAAATATATTCCACAAAGCTTTATAAGTCAGCAGTTTGTTTAAAATATTCAAAAGTGACAAAGTTTAAGATAATCTAAGAATTAAAGCAAAAATAATAACAACCCTGCTCTTCAGAGCTTACAATCTACAATGAGGTGGGGGTGACACAAAGTACAGTGCTTATTTACAGTGATAGTCCAATCATCTTGAGGAAATGGGGAGTAGATAAAGGCTGCATGAGGCTTTAGGGTACAGTTGAGTTTGATGGCGAATTATGTTCAGAGAATTAGAGAATAGGCTATATATAAAAAGGACTTTGATTAGGGAACGTGATAGGCTGCCTTAAACAGATGTGTTTTAAGGAGCGCCTAAAAATGTCTAAGTTGTGGTTATACTCCTAATTTCATATGGGACAAAGGGTAAGAGGTGAGTTATCTAGGTAGGAGATTGAACTGAGCAGGACAAAGACCAGATCAGGGGTGTTACCATTTTTGTGTGTCTCAGAGGTTGAAAGTTGTGAGAGGCCACAAGAAGTGGCTACAGATAGAAGCTGGGATGCAGTTGGGGAGGTGGGGATTTGATGTCTCCCAGGATAAGGGTTGGTAATTCTGAGGATATGACGTGTGGCAGCAAGGCAGAAAAGTGGTTAAGGAAGTGAGTGGTTGAACCTGGGGAACGGTACATGACTGCTACTCTGAAGGAGATGATAGTGTGAACCTCCAAAGAAGAATGGCATCAAATAAGCCTATATTTATAACTTTTTAAAAAAACAGGATTGTTGATGGCAGCAAGGAGTGTGGGGTTATCGTGGAGTTAGCAATGATCGTACAGCAGGATATACATGCAGCGCCCCAGAGTCCTGGTCGTTGCAGTACTGTAGCTCCGCCACTAAGGGGGGCTATGGTACGTCTGATGGCACTGAAGGAGTTCATCTGACCAGGTATCACATACACCAATACATTTCACAGTCTGGCCTCCAGGGGGAGCTAAGGGCTCTATTTATTAGGCCACTCCTCACAATCTAGTAAAACTGGGGCTTAGGCAGGAAGTTAGAGAGAAAGCTGACTGGGTTGGAACCAGGCAACACCTTGTGGCAGAGGGTGTTGTAGGGGAAGATTCAGAGGGGTCCCTGTCAGGGGTGGGATCCTGACAGAGGCCTAGCAACCAGAGAGAACGTTACGGGACCGCGCCTGCACGATATAGCGGCGGTACCCCAAGAAAGGACAAGAAGCGAGGTATATTGTGCTGAGTGAGAAACGAGATCAACGCAACAAGGAGAATACCAGTAGGAGTCGTGCTGTAAGACGAGGCAACATCCTATTGAGGCGCATAACCGGTGGCCGGAACGCCGAGGAAGTATAGAGCTCCAAGCCAAACTTCAAACCTACGGCAGGACAGTCAGTTAGAGGCGGGCTGTCTCACCCAATTGACCTAGGAAGACACAGGGGGGTAACAACAGGAGTGGGGCGACGCTAGAGTCCCGGAAGAGCTCCGAGCCTCCCCGTCATACGGGTGCGTCCTAACCATAAGATCTGGGGGACGTGGAAGAACATCAGAATCGAGTTGTGAGGGAACACGAGAAACAGACACAACAGTTGTGAGGACTATCCCGTGGTGCTCAGCAGGGAAGGACTACAACACACAAGCGCTAGCGGGTAGGCACAGATTTCCACCTGCAAAGGGAACTCTGGTTGTGCCATCGGACCGACCAGGCTTGCGCAGCCCGGTTAACCGTATTCCGGATTGAGGACCCTGAAGCCTTCAGTAAAGAGGTAAAGAGACTGCAACCTGGTGTCCTCGTTATTTAACCTGCACCACACCACCACAACATCATCACCATTCCTTCACACCTATCATTGTACGCCCCTCAGCAGGGTCACGGACCGGGCCTAGCCACCGTGACAACCCCAGAACAGAGACTCAGAGGCCGGTACCGGGTACCCCTCGGCCCTGCGACAGTGGGGGCGATACATACACATTTTATGTTTTAATCCAGAGGTGGATAAGCCATACACTCACTATTAGTTTTCCGAGAACTAGTTATTGAAAACAGCATGTGGCCTCCTAGGATGATCGTGGCCAATCGTGTCATTGTCTGGCAGATAGGGGCCAGCTGAGAGCTCTTCGATACAAAGATCACAGCGGTTGTTTCTGCGTGACTCACGGCCTGTGATCTCTGTGATTATTGCATGGCCATTCCAATATGTTGGCCATGGAAATGCAGCCTTTCTGCCTTGTGGATAGAGACAGTTTCCAAAAACTGATGGCCTTCGCAGTCCCCCAGTACCAGTTACTCAGTCACCAAGTCACCATTACTTCTCTAAGAAAGATATGCCTGCACTACACCAGCAAGTCGCAGACAACATCACCGGTTCCCTGAAAAATTCTATGTCTGCCAGGGTGCATTTCAGCACTGACACCTGGACGAGCAAGCATGGACAGGGGCGTTACATCTCAATGACTGGGGCACTGGACACTAGGTTGGAGAACTAAACCACTACACACCATAAAATGGATAACTAAACTAATAGACTTCAGGGGTTGGAGAACTAAACTAGTAAACAGCTAGGGTTGGAGAACTAACCACTACACACCATAAAATGGACACATAAACTAATAGTCTACAGAGGAACTAAACTACTAAACAGTTATGATTATAGAACGAAATAAATACACACCAGAACATGGAGAACTAAACTAATAGACAACAAGGGTTGGAGAACTAAACTACCAAACAGCTTGGATTGCAGAACTAAACTAGTACACACCAGGGGATTGAGAACTAAAGCACTAGACATCAAGATGTCACTAGATACCAAGTCTTGGAATTCCCAGCGCTTGCAGAACAAGCCTCTGTATCTAACACATCCTCCAGTGCTTCTGCCACCACCTGGGCCCTCAACCTCTGCCTTAATGAAACACACATTCCAACACTGGTGAGAGAACACCCCCCACTTCCGCTCTGCACAGCCAGGGCTTACCACAATCAGACAGTGTTTAAATTAATATGCCTTGGAGATCGCAGTCATGCAGATCAAAAATTGTGAACAGCTATCCATGCCAAGTTTGAGCAGTGGCTGTCTACACTCAACCTGGAGCCAGGGAAGGTCATGTGCGATAACGGTGCAAACCTGGTGACTGTCCTACGCCAGGCCCACCTCATACAAGTGCCTTGCATGGCTCACATCCTCAACCTGATGGTACAACAATTACTATGCCACTGTCCTAGCCTGGATGCGCTGCTGCAGAAATTACTGTTGTTGTGTACTCACTTCCACCATTCCACTTAAGTTGGTATAGAGATCTTTCTGACTACCGGTTAACCAGTTGATATGCGATGTGACCACAACCATGGAATTCAAATCTGCACATGTTGCATCGACTGTGGCAGTAGTGTCGATACCTGGTGCTGTATGACATTTTGCACACCTGCTACAACGCAGTACGGCCGTGGTGCAATTCACAGTTGCGTATTGGACACAGATGAAGGACCTCTGCACACTTCTACACATTTTCGAAATGGCTGCTAAGATGGTTAGTGGTGACAATGCCATCATCAGCATCACTATTACTGTCATCTACATGCTGGAGCTCACTTTAAATAATCTGAGTGAGGAGGTGGTGGTGGATCCGGGGAAGAGGATGAAGCAGAGGAGGATGCCTTTAGATTTAACAATATCTATAAGTTCAGGTCTGTAATGTCACAGGCGGTTGCCATGGGAGGAACAAATGTAGAAGGACCATGAAAAAGATGAGACGGAAGAAGTGATGGATGTGCAACAGTTAGGAGATGAAGACGATAATGAGTCCCTCCATGTTGTCAGTGGTTGCCTGGAGGGGATGGAGGAAGAAAGCTTGAGAGTTATCCCGCCACCAACACACTGTGGAGTTAGACCTCATGAAAGAGACCAACTCATTAGCATTTTCTTGCAGCACTATCTGCAACATGATTGTTACCCGTATAGTTTTGAATCAAAATAGTGCTGACTATTGGGTTGCACTGGCACTGTTCTATCCACCATACAAAAGCAAAATTTGACAGTTGCTTCCCCCCTGGAAAGGGACATGATTATGAATGGTCTACTCATTTATGGAGCACAATAGAAGCAGTACACAACACACTTGTATGAAATGTGCCCTGCTGTATTTGTCTGTGGACCTCAGTAATGGCACAAGAAAAAAAATCTGCTGGAAGGTCGATTTCATAGTCAACCAGGACACTAGCTAGATCAAATATCTTACTATGAAACAACCATGTAGCTAACTAGCTAAAATCTAGCTTCTAACACTGCCAGTATCAGGAGCTAAAACAAGATGTCTGCTCTTTATATGGAGAGGGACATGTGATTTCAGTAGCCTGTGACACAAGCCACTGTGTCAGGACATTATGGATGTTTCCTGTGCCTGATTGGCTAGCCAAAATATGCACACATAAAGTTGGAGGAAAGAAAAATTACTGTTTACACGCACGCAGCTCCTCTGAGCTCTGCAAACCCCCTCCCCTTATCAAACACTTGCCCCACGCTCATCATACACAACCATTAGAGTATGTGCACACGTCAGGATTTCTTGCAGAAATTTCCTGAAGAACACCGGAAATTTTCTGCAAGAAATCCGCTTTTTTTTTTTGCGTTTTTTTCCCGTTTTTTCGCGTTTTTTTTAGCAATTTGCAAGCGAACTTAGCTTGCAGAATGCTAAAGTGTTCCAAGCGATCTGTAGCATCACTTGGAAAACTGACTGACAGGTTGGTCACACTTGTCAAACATAGTGTTTGACAAGTGTGACCAACTTTTTACTATAGATGCTGCCTATGCAGCATCAATAGTAAAAGATAGAATGTTTAAAGATAATAAAAAAAATTAAAAAAATGGTTATACTCACCTGCAGACAGCCGATCTCCTCAGCGGCGTCCGTTCCTATAGATGGTGTGTGTGCAGGACCTTCGATGACGTCACGGTCACGTGAGCGGTCACATGACTGGTCTCGCGACCAATCACAAGACCGTGACATCATCGCAGGTCCTTCACCACACCATCTATAGGAACGGAAGCGACAGCATGCACCGCTGAGAGGCGGGAAGACTCCGGGGGCCATCAGAGGGTGAGTATATCACAATTTTTATTTTAATTATTTTTTTTTTACCAATTATATGGTGCCCAGTCCATGGAGTAGAGTCTCCTCTCCTCCACCCTGGGTACCAACCGCACATGATCCGCTTACTTCCCGCATGGTGGGCACAGCCCCGTGCGGGAAGTAAGCAGATCAATGCATTCCTAGGTGTGCGGAATCCCCGCAATTCCGCTAATTTAATGAACATGTTGCTTTTTTTTCCGCGATGAGATTTTTTCACGGAAAAAAATGCAACATTTGCACAAGAAATGCGGAATACACTGTAAATAATAGGAGGCATATGTAAGCATTTTTTTTGCGTTTTTATCACGTTTTTATAGCGAAAAAACGCGAAAAAAACGCGAAAAATACTGAACGTGTGCACATGGCCTTAAGGCAGCCAAAGTGCTGAAAATACTTTAGTGGCAATGCATATATTTTTCTGCACTTTTTACAGAATGTTACCAATTTTTTCCGATTTTATAAAATTTTGCTCGTGTTTACGATCACGAATCCGAATGTGACATACTGTAATAATTATGGGGGATAACTCAGGAGACTCTTTGCGTGGAACAAGACAACTACAGGACACAGTTTTATAAGTGGTAAAGTCTATATTATCACACGGTGATTCAAACAGGTGCAGAGAGAAACTCAAGTCCACAACACTTGGTGCAAATATCAAATGCAGCTCAGCAGTCTATAAGAAACTTCAGAGGAAAATGCAATCACGCAGAAAGTCTATGAAGCACAATTATTCTTGAGGATACTTGACACGAATAAGTCCTTGCTTAGTCCAAAACACAGATAGATATGCTTATAAGGCAGTTCAAATAATATCTTAGCTCAACCAGGGAGGTCTGGGTAATAGTCTCAGGTTCTTCCAGAGCAACAACAGCTTACATGTCCAGCAAATGCAGATGGAAGTAAACACGAGCAGCAGCTGAAGGAGGATTACTGAAACTGGTATATGCAGCAGGAACTCAGAGCAGAGTAGCAGGATAACCCCACAGGTTCACAGGAGCAGGTATATAGCCAGGGAGTCACCAGAGGTCAGGAGCTGGATGCAAGGCAGAATACTCTAGCACAGACTGAAGGCTGGGGTGGAGTTTTATAGCAGAAAGACACAGTGCACATGAGACCAAAGATGCCATCTTGGAAAAGGGCAGTGCAGCGCCCCAGAGTCCTGGTCATTGCAGTAACGTCGCTCTGCCGCTAAGGGGAGTGATGTTGCGTCTGATTGCACTAAAGGAGTTCACCTGATCAGGTAACACTCACACTACACTTCACACTCCGGCCACCAGGGGGAGTGGTTCTATTTAGTAGGCCACTCCTCACACTCTGGTAAAACTGGGGGTTGGACAACAAGACGGAGAAGTAACTGGGAAGTGCGAGAGAGAGGACCTGTCAGGGATGGGATCCTGGCAGACTCCTAAGAGAACAACGCAACAAGTGAGCAAAGGGAATACAGTAAGGAGATAATAGGACCAGAAGGAGTCGTGCTGAAAGATCGAGGCAACATCCTTCTGAGGCGCAAACAGTCGGTGGCCGGAACGCCGAGAAAGTAAGAGACTTTAAGCAATACTTCAAACCACGGCAGGATAGCCAATTATAGGTTGGCTGTCTCACTTAAACACCTAAGCAGACAACGGAGGCAGCTGTGGGAGAGGGGCGACTCTAGAGTCCCGGAAGAACTCCAGGCCTACCCCGTCATACGGGTGCGTCCCAGCCATATCATCTGGGGGACAGAGAGAACGAACATCAGAGACAGACAGAATAAGTTGTGAGGACTATCCCGGGGTGCTCAGCAGGGAAGAACTACAACACATAGGCGCTAGCAGGTAGACGCTGATTCTCACCTGTCAAGGGGAACTCCTAATGTGCCTTCGGACCGGCCGGTCTCAGACAGCCCGGTTAACAGTGCTCTGGATTGGCTAACTCGAAGCCTTCAGTAAAGAGGTAAAGAGACTGCAACCTGGTGTCCTCGTTATTTAACCTGCATCGCACCACCACAACATCATCACCATCACGCACACCGATCATTGTACGCCCCTCAGCAGGGTCACGGACCGGGTCTAGCCACCGTGACAACCCCAGAGCAGAGACTCAGAGGCCCGGTACCGGGTACCCCTCGACCCTGCGACGGTGGGGGCGCTGCAATTTTGGCGTCACGAACAGGATCTACTTAAGCCTGAAGAATCAGGTCATGTGTGCCTTGGAGCTGTGATTTATTATACTTGGACTGTGACTTATTGCAAAGACTGTGTATTGCCACTTGCCGCCAAAACCAGCCGCCATTACAGCGCTGAGGAGAGCGCAGGAGAAGAAGAGGGGCGTGGAAGTGGGCGGAACCAGTCAAAAAGAAGCGCGGAACGAGAAAGCGCGGTAAAGTGCCAGCCCCGGAAGAGGAACTCCGACCCCCAGCAGGTTAGTGGGAGGAAGGGACAGCCATGTCCGAGTCGGGAGGAGCGGAGGCGGCGGTCGCAGCCGTGGACGCAGGGGCAGCTCCGGCCCCCGCAGCGGACGAAGCCGCGGCCCTAATACCACCACTGGTGGCCGCAGAACCCGCTGCCCCCCTCAGCCAGTCGGACGCTGCCGCTACCACAAAGGCCATAATGCCCTTCTCTATGCCATACCTGCCCGGAGCGGCCTGGCTCCCACGATACTCTGGGGAGTCGCATACATTCACTGACTTTAAAGAAGGGATCAGCAGCCTGCTCGAGTTCTATCCCCTGACAGAGCCTCAGAAGGTTCATATGATAATCGGCCAACTCTTTGGGGCGGCTCTGAGAGAAGTGAAGTCCTGGCCCGCCGCGGATAAGGGAACGGCACAGCAGGTTTTTGCAAAGCTTAAAGCCACCTTCGATACCCGTACTGCTACAGAAATTAAACTGACTTTCTATGGATGCAAACAGAGACCGCAGGATAGCTTACGGGACTATGCCCTTAATCTCCAGGAGGCGCTGCGGACCATTAAGCAGAGTGACCCCGGCAGCATGCAAGATGAGGATAAACTCCTGAAAGAGCGGTTCATTGAGGGGCTCCTGTGCAGTCACCAAAGGAGCCAATTACACTTCCTGGCCATGCAGAATCTAGATTTGACTTTTGCGCAATTCAAGGATAAAGCTATCCAGGCGCTGCAGGAGCAACAACCCAGCCGCACAATACCACCCAGGCGTCCTGCTCCGCTCTCACATACCACCAGGAGGTGGCGTTGGATGCCCCAGTTGCCGCCGAGGCCGATGCCCAGAGCCTAGAGGACGACTCCCCTGCAGGACTCCGCCTCCAGATGCAGGAGCTGACCAAGAGCGTTGCTGCCCTGGCCCGGACGGTGCAGTCCCTACAGGAGGCCCCCAAGGAGAAGATCCAGCTGGCCTCCAGACCAGAAGATGTTCCCTGGATGCGACAGAGGAGGACTCCACCGACCAGAGGCCGGGACAGCGATCGTTTCCATCAGGACGGACGACCCATCTGCCGCCGCTGTCACCAGGTGGGCCACCTTGCAAGGTACTGTCCTTTAAACGAGCAACCCCTGGGGCAAAGGGCCAACCCCCAGGAGTAGGACGATCAGGCCCACAACATTGGAGAGCCAAATACGTTGGAGGGCGACCAGTCCTTCCTGTAGTGGTTGACGGTATCCCCATGAACGCTTTGCTGGACACTGGTTCTCAGGTGACGTCTATGCCTTACGTGCTTTATAAACGGTATTGGGAGGACACCGATATTACTCGTGGCCCCGATGACGATTTCACCATAATAGCCAGTAATGGTCAGCCATTGCCACAAGTGGGGTATAAAGAGGCCACCATCAAAGTGGGGTGGGTGGAATTGAAAGCCCAGGGGATTGTAATTGTTGATATTGACCGTCGAGAATGTAATCCCATGATGACTATCGGTACTAATGTTATAGAAAATTGTCTTGCAGAAGTTATTGTTCTGTTGCAACAGGTAGCAGAAACCGCTGGCCACAGTGAACAACGCGCCCTGCAAAAAGAAATCAGAGCTCTGATGCAAAGACAGCAGGTAGATCTGACTGGTGGTGAGATTGGTCGTGTCACTGTGAGTGATTCAAACCCCATCGCGATACCCCCCAGGAGTGAGATGTTAATATGGTGTCGGGCAGCCATAGGCCTCAGGGGAAAGGACTACCAGGCCCTGGTAGAACCCGTCTATTCAGACAATAGACCTACGCTCCTAACAGCCAGGGGGGTGGTCGACGTCCGCCAGGGGAGGGTGCCAGTACGTGTCCTTAATTGCGGGGAGGAAGAGGTCCATCTCACCAAGTATGCCACGCTCGCCAAACTGTTCACCGTCAATAATAGTGTGATACAGACACCTGGACCCTTGGCCCCATCTAATCTGGCGGGGGACAACGGTTCTGCAGGGCCCTCGAAAGATTGGTGTCGGGAATTGCATGTGGGCACTGACTCCACCCCATCCCATCAGAAAGAGGGGGCCTACAGGGTGGTTCACGAATACGAGCGGGTATTTAGCAAACACCCCTTAGATTTTGGACAGGTGAAAGGGATCCAACACCATATCCCCACGGGAGATCACCGGCCCATAAAAGAGAGATACCGCCCTGTACCTCCAGCTCATTACCAGTGCGCTAAGGACATGTTGCGAGAAATGAAGGGGGCTGGGGTGGTGAGAGACAGTTGTAGCCCCTGGGCAGCTCCGTTAGTCCTTGTTAAAAAGAAAGATGGCACCATGAGGATGTGCGTTGATTACAGGCAGTTGAATCGCATTACACATAAGGACGCATACCCACTGCCCAAGATAGAGGAGTCTCTGGCTGCCCTAAAGTCTGCTAACTACTTCTCTACCTTAGATCTCACCAGTGGGTATTGGCAGGTTCCCGTGGCGGAGGCGGACAAAGAGAAGACGGCCTTCACGACACCGATGGGTCTCTGCGAGTTCAACTACATGCCCTTCGGATTGTGCAATGCCCCGGGGACGTTCCAGAGAATGATGGAGTGCTGTCTGGGGCACAAGAACTTTGAGACCGTACTGCTGTATTTGGATGATGTCATTGTCTTCTCTAAGACCTACGAAGACCATCTGAAACACCTGGCTGAGGTGTTTGAAGCCCTGTCCAACTTTGGCTTAAAGGTGAAACCGTCCAAATGTCATCTGCTGAAACCCAAAGTGCAGTACCTGGGCCATGTGGTGAGTGCTGAAGGAGTGGCCCCAGACCCCGACAAGGTCACGGTGATCCAGGACTGGCCGAAGCCCAGCAACCTCCGCGAAGTCCGGCAGTTCCTCGGGCTGGTAGGCTATTACCGGAGGTTCATTAAGGACTTCACCAAGAAGGCAGCGCCCTTGCAAGACCTGTTGGTGGGCCAATCAAAGAAGACCAAGGGGAAGAACACCCCATTTGATTGGAACGAGGGGCTGGAAGGATCCTTCACTTGCTTGAAGTCGGCACTGACGGAAGAAGAGGTACTGGCCTATCTTGAATACGACCAACCGTTTGTGCTGTACACGGACGCCAGCAATGTAGGATTGGGAGCCGTGCTGTCCCAGGTCCAGAAAGGCAAGGAAAGGGTAATCGCTTACGCCAGCAGGAAACTTCGCCCCACAGAAAGGAACCCTGACAACTACAGCTCCTTTAAGCTGGAATTCCTTGCCATCGTCTGGGCAGTGACAGAGAGGTTCAAACACTACCTGGCCTCAGCGAAATTCACCGTCTTCACAGATAACAATCCGCTAACGCATCTGGATACCGCCAAACTCGGGGCCTTGGAACAGCGGTGGATGGCCCGGCTGCCCAACTATGACTTCACCATCAAGTACCGGGCAGGACGCAAGAATGGAAATGCCGATGCCTTGTCTCGAATGCCAAATTTGCCAGAAACGGGGGAAGACCCGGAGGCACTTGAAGAGGTGGAGCTGCCTGCATTCCATCGCCCCAAGGCCACTCAGAACTCCCATCACATGAGGAACAGGCACAAGAACCAACCGGATGCCACACTGAATCCCCTGCCCCATCACGGATGGGCGGAAACTCAGGATGGTGACCCCGCGGTCCGTCGGGTGAAAGAGCTCTTGACGCAGGCAGGCCTGCATCCCGTCCCAGATGATCTACAGGAGACCCAACAGCTGTGGAAGGGGAGAAGCAAACTGTTTATCCATGATGGCAAGCTGTGCCGGAGAAGCATCGACCCACGTACTCACGAATTGGTATGGCAGATAGTGGTGCCAAGGCGAGATGCGCCCATGGTTCTAGGAGCCTACCACGATGGAGCCGGACACTTCGGGTGGAGGAAGCTGGAGAGGCTACTCCGAGGGAGGTTCTATTGGATTGGCATGAAGAGAGCCATTGAGAAGTGGTGTCGGGAGTGCGGTCCATGTAGCCTACGCAGGAGGGACCGTGGCAGCCAGCGGGCTCCCTTGCAGCCTATCATCACCAGGCGGCCGCTCGAACTGGTCGCGCTGGATCATGTGAAGCTGACACCTAGCCGGTCAGGCTATATTTACGCTCTTACCATCGTAGATCACTACTCCAGATTTTTGGTGGTTGTGCCTGTCAAGGATCTAACGGCCAGGACTGCCGCCAAGGCCTTCCAGCAGTACTTTTGTAGGCCCCATGGCTACCCGGAGAAGGTACTGACCGATCAGGGACCAGCATTCGAAGCAGAAGTGTTCCAAGAATTCTGCCAACTGTACAGGTGTAAGAAGATCAGAACCACACCGTACCATCCTCAAACCAATGGGATGTGCGAAAAGATGAACCAAGTGGTGATCAACTTATTGAAGACCTTGCCCGTAGAGGAACGGAACCTGTGGCCGACAAAGTTGCCTGACTTGGTGGATATATACAATCACATCCCAGTAAATTCTACCAACTGCACTCCAGCGTACCTGATGTGAGGAAGGTCTAGCCAGTTACCCGTTGATCTGGACATGGGGGTCCTAGTCCCCGAAGATACCTCGCCGGATGCAGATTGGGACGCAGAAAGGCAGCGAAGGTACCGCAAAGTACAGGAGTGCGTGGAAAGAAGTCTCGCCCAGGCTAGGCAGAAACAAGAAAGGGACTACAACCAGCACGCTCCTGCGATTCCCCTGTCACCTGGTGAGCAAGTACTCAAACGAAAGAGGAGACTACACAAGCTCGATGACCAATGGGAAGCGGAACCATATACCATCCTGCCATCCGATTTCGACAACACGAAGGTCTGTCTCATCAGCAAGGACAGAGGGGAGACCTCGACGGTGATATCCAGGGACCACCTTAAAGCCTGCCCTGATAAGCTGAGAGCGAAGGAAATGGATCCAGGAACCTCCCCACCTGTAGAAAAGGAGAAGATGATCCACACTGTCCTTGGTGACTTTCCCCAGTCCTGGACTCAGATAAATCAGGCCATCGTGGTACCTGTTCTAACGTTCCACCAGCCGGACCCACCAGAAACAATGGTGGTACCAGATCATCCGGTCCCGCAACCTCAACAAGCCCTACCTAAAGATGCTGTGCCGACCGTTGAAATGGCAAATCCTCCCTCTGCTATTGGCGAGCCTGCCGTACCCACTGTTGGTAGCAGCAGCCCTGAGAGCTCTAGCCTGCCAGTGCTACCCAGACTCACTAGAAGTGTAGCTAGAAGGCAGTGCACTACACCAGCAGTAGCAAGCATAGTGGGCCCTGTTAGGCCAGTAGCAACCCCTGCGCTGCGAAGGTCTACGCGCAGCACTCAGAATCAAACTCCCCTCCGCTACAAAACTTGGAGGTATTAGTGAGGGCCGCTATTTAGTCAACAATTGTTTGTGTGCATATCTTTTGTTACAGGTTTTAAAATGGACAACGGAGTAATGGACAGTGAATTACTCTAAAAACTTCTAAAAGGGGACACCTTTGTTTACCCGGGGTCCCTGCTGTTTCAACCACTGAACTAAGAGTCATAAACTGTGCATGACCTAACCTTTGCAACGTCCAAGAGTCCTCACCTCCCATAAAGGGAAGCACTGTTATGTTTAATTGTTTATGATGTTCCAAATTTTGTGTGTTTTCTGTTAACATGTATTGTTGTTCTTATTTTCCCAGTCCGGGAGTACTGGATTTAATCGGGGGGGAGTGCAGCGCCCCAGAGTCCTGGTCGTTGCAGTAACGTCGCTCTGCCGCTAAGGGGAGTGATGTTGCGTCTGATTGCACTAAAGGAGTTCACCTGATCAGGTAACACTCACACTACACTTCACACTCCGGCCACCAGGGGGAGTGGTTCTATTTAGTAGGCCACTCCTCACACTCTGGTAAAACTGGGGGTTGGACAACAAGACAGGGAGAAGTAACTGGGAAGTGCGAGAGAGAGGACCTGTCAGGGATGGGATCCTGGCAGACTCCTAAGAGAACAACGCAACAAGTGAGCAAAGGGAATACAGTAAGGAGATAATAGGACCAGAAGGAGTCGTGCTGAAAGATCGAGGCAACATCCTTCTGAGGCGCAAACAGTCGGTGGCCGGAACGCCGAGAAAGTAAGAGACTTTAAGCAATACTTCAAACCACGGCAGGATAGCCAATTATAGGTTGGCTGTCTCACTTAAACACCTAAGCAGACAACGGAGGCAGCTGTGGGAGAGGGGCGACTCTAGAGTCCCGGAAGAACTCCAGGCCTACCCCGTCATACGGGTGCGTCCCAGCCATATCATCTGGGGGACAGAGAGAACAAACATCAGAGACAGACAGAATAAGTTGTGAGGACTATCCCGGGGTGCTCAGCAGGGAAGGACTACAACACATAGGCGCTAGCAGGTAGACGCTGATTCTCACCTGTCAAGGGGAACTCCTAATGTGCCTTCGGACCGGCCGGTCTCAGACAGCCCAGTTAACAGTGCTCTGGATTGGCTAACTCGAAGCCTTCAGTAAAGAGGTAAAGAGACTGCAACCTGGTGTCCTCGTTATTTAACCTGCATCGCACCACCACAACATCATCACCATCACGCACACCGATCATTGTACGCCCCTCAGCAGGGTCACGGACCGGGTCTAGCCACCGTGACAACCCCAGAGCAGAGACTCAGAGGCCCGGTACCGGGTACCCCTCGGCCCTGCGACGGTGGGGGCGCTGCAGCAGTAATGCACAAAAAGGTGATAAAAAATGTTCAGAGTCCTGACACAGCTCAGGCAAAAATTAAGAGACCACTGCACAGTTTTATAAAAATCAGCTTCTCTACATGTCTGACAGCCATTTCATTCCAGTGTCAGTTAAATTCCAACAAGAGTACACCTCATTCTACATAATGTGCTTCCGATTAGGTGATCACCAGACCCAAATCTTATTTAACGAAGGAAAGTATAAAAAACACTGCTGTGATGTTCACAATCCACTTGCAATAGGACTAGCTGGATGGCAAAACAAGTACTATTAATATCCCAAAAGTAATAGGAATGAAAAAATAACTTTTATCCATGCCAAAGGAGCTGAAAAGTATTGAGTAAGGAAAAGAATCGCTCAATTCTGACTTTACTAGCAGAGGGACACAGTGAGTGTCATGTTGCCTCCATTCATAACATTTATAAGACAGCAGTCTATTACAACAAGGTCAAGCAGCAGACATTGGGACAACGAAGCTACAGACCGGCAGAGGGTGAAAACGAATCTCCACTGATTGGGATGACCGTCATCTTATTCGAATGTCACTCAGCAACCGCAGGATGACATCAAGTGACCTACAAAAGGAATGGCAAATGGCAGCTGGGGTGAAGTGCACGACAAGAACAGTTTGTAACAGGCTCCTAGAGGCAGGACTCAAGTCATGTAAAGCTTGAAAAAAGCCTTTCAGCAATGAGAAACAAAGGAGAGCCAGGCTGAAGTTTGCCAAAGACCATAAGGATTGGACCATAGAGGACTGGAGTAAGGTAATCTTCTATGATGAGTCTAATTTTCAGCTTTGCCCAACACCTAGTCGTCAAATGGTTAGGCCACTGTGAAATTTGGTGGAGGATCGGTGATGATCTGGGGATGATTCAGCAAGGCTGGAATTGAGCAGGTTGTTCTATGCGAAGGACATATTAATCAACCTGCATAAAAGATTATCCTGGAAAAAACAGTTGATTCCTTCTGCTCAGGCAATGTTCCCCAACTCTGAGGACTGTTTTTTCCAGCAGGACAATGCGCCATGCCACACAGCTAGGTCAATCAAGGTGTGGATGAAGGACCATCACATCAAATCCCTGTCATGGCCAGCTCAATCTCCAGACCTGAACCCTATTGAAAACCTCTGGAATGTAATCAAGAGGAAGATGGATAGTCACAAGCCATCAAGCAAAGAAGAACTGCTTACATTTTTGTACCAGGAGTGGCATAAGGTCACCCAAAAGCAGTGTGAAAGACTGGTGGAAAGCATGCCAAGACGCATGAAAGTTGTGATTAAAAATCAAGGTTATTCCACAAAATATTGATTTCTGAACTCTTCCTGAGTTAAAACATTAGTATTGTTGTTTCTAAATGATTATGAACTTATGTTTTTGCATTATTTGAGGTCTGCAAGCAATGCATTATTTTGTTATTTTGACCATTTCTCATTTTCATAAATAAATACAAAATGTATTGCTTTGAACTTCGGAGACATGTTGTCAGTAGTTTATAGAATAAAACAACAATTTACATTTTACTCAAAAATATACCTATAAAGAGAAAAATCAGACAAACTGAACATTTTGCATGGGCCCTCATAATTTTTGCCAGAGCTGTATTCCTGCCAAATTTATGTTTGGCGATCATTTTTCTAACAAATTCGCTAATCATTAGTCTCTATCCTTACAAGAATAGTTCACATACTTTTTATGACAGTCTGGTGTACCACAGTTTTTAAAGTGTTTGTCTCATGAGAACAACCCCTTTCCACATGCCCTATTGGGGAATTTGGACATAATAAAGAAATCACCACTTGGGAGCCCAGTATATGAGCGAAGAGACAAATTAAACTACTTTACCTGTAGTTATTGAATATTTTTTAATAAAAGTAGTAATGAGGGATCTTTCACACGTGCACATTGGTACAGTTTTTATGGCCAAAACTAGAAGTGAAACAATAGAGGTAAGTTTAATATTTCCATTGCAATTTCCTTTTTTACATGTGAATTCTAATTAAAGTTGAGCAAAATGATTTGCAGGACCTTGGTCAGATGGTGACACTGGTAGTTCATGGTGACACTGGTAGTTCATGGCCACTTTCCCATGGAGGAGGCAGATTGACAGGACTGGTCACTTGTTCCCTCTCCACAAGTGCAGGCGGAGAATCTGTTACATACATTGCAAACAGCAACAAAATCACGTTCCTGACATATTTGATCAAGTAAACACAGTGGCCAATTCCTTTAACTGCTAGACAGAATATGCTACAAAGCGTTCTGACTCGTTTAACCAGTATCAGAGCTTGTTCTGACAGGCAGTCCGGCTACTATCAGTACAACATGGCCATGTGACTGTCTTAGACTAGTAGAACACCACTCCTATTCCGCTATGCTCAGATTACTTTTCAGTATGCTTTTTCATTTCCTTGTGAACACTGTATGATGCAGCAGAGATCTTGAGAATAGTGAAAGGAAAGCATCAATAATAGCATTTTATTAATAATGTATTATTCTAAGACAGTGCAAACTTTACAATAGACTCTCTATAAATACTTTAATGCCCAATCATGACAAAAATATTCTTGGAGTGATACTTTTATTGGCTAACCAGAAAAATATATGTTTTTCTGGTTAACCAATATTTTTCTGGTTAGCCAATAACAGTATCACTCCGAGAATACTTATGTCATCGTTGAGCATAAAAGTATTTACATCGATTTTTCTGGCTAGCAAGGTACCACAATATAATTTTTTATTGTACATCACAATAGACAGACTAAAATACACCAGGTTTATCACTGTGGATTCTGCTGTTTGGTAAATGTGGAATATCTTTGAACTGTCTAGTCTTTGTTCAGATCACCTATTAGTTGACTTTGAGGCACTAAAATTTTGATACATTTTCGTGAAACCATGCCCCTTTCTGGGGGCCATGCTCTGGCACTGAGTGGACAGTGGAAAGCAGCGCTCCCGGTATCCTGGACAGATAGCCTGTCTTAAAACCCACATTCCTTGTCACTAGCTGCACTATACCGGTCGAGGAGGTAAGAGTTGGTAGCACTGCTGTGGCGCGCTCAGAAGTGAGGGCAGTCACCTTACAGGCAAAGACCAGAAGGCTCCAGCGATGTCGAACGTTAGTCTTGTATTATTAAAATATAGCTTTTATTTGAGTCATTAAAAGAGCAAATTGAATCCACATCTTAGCATACTTGGTTGCAAATCTGTAGAGATACTTAGAAATGGGACCTATGCGTTTTGACTTTTGTGTTAATCATGGTCTTACCTTCTAGTCTGAAAACATCTATATATCTCAAGGGGTGTAGCCTCATAGTTGTTTGATTGGCCAAACAGAGAACATTAAAAGCAAATTAAAACAACAGGTGTTCCCGAACACAAAATGAATGGAGATAGATAATGACAAGCCTATGCTGGAGGGAAAAAAAAAAATATGAAAAAATATATATGTATTTAAAAAAATAATATTGCAGGATTAAATCTTGTCTTGAATAGAGTAAATGGGGCATTCGGGTCTCTAGCGAAAATATCCAACATAACTCTGTATTTAACAATTTGCGTCTCTGATCACCCCCACTGTAAGATCTGTACACCTTTTCTATACCACAGAACTTAAAACCACTGATATCACCTTTATGTGTGTTTGCAAAGTGTTTTAAGGCTGCAGACGTGGATACTGCAAGTGGATTGTTTGCATCAGAGAGATGTCGTCTGATGCATATTTTCAGTGGACCTGTACGTTGGCTGGAAGAGATGCTGCTCCATAATGCCCTGGCATGTTACAGGAAAATCACGTCCCAGTCCCAATGTGCTGGCAGGTGTGGTGTGTATCCCACTCACTTGGAGGCCACCGCACATAACTCAGGGGACACACAGTTCGTTTTAACAACCAAAAGTTTGTTGGACAGTTCAAGTTCATCAGATTTCAACACGCAGTATTGGGCACCACATTATTCCTTGTTTCCTTAACACTCCTACATTCCTTCCCTCTTTGAATATACAGTCATCTTCGAGCATTCCCGAAGCCTAGAAGGCAACAATGCAACATCAAGCATGCAAAATCCATATAAAATGAAATTTTTCTTCCTCCATAGGTTTATAGTTTCTATTACTTGTTGGCACTGACACTGGAACATAGAGTTCTTTGGACCAGTGGGCCAACATAAAAACATCTGCTCAACAGTCCATGGGCATCTACCAACTCCTAATCCTGCACATTACTTAAGTTTTACAGTTTTTCGCCAGTCAAGACCACTAAACACTAAAGACCCTGAATCGCTGTCTGCACAATATTTACATTACTGAACGTATCTCAATATTAGCCGGTCCTCTCTGTTAAGACCGCAGAACTGATGTTCATCTGAGTTCATGTTCCTTTTTAAAACAAAAGCCCTTAGACCCACACAACAATGTCCCATCAGTTTATGGGCACAATCCATTATCTTCAAATTGGTTGGAACATTGGGTCATCCATCCCATTCACCAAATATTCATCCTTGTGGCAAGGACCTTCCACTTTCAACTGCCATTTTGGATTCCGTGGTCACTCTCACATCCAGGTCTCCTAGGCCTCAGATTGCCCCATGTAGGTGGTCGACCAGGACCCCTGGAACAAAATGACAGCTGTCGGCGCACTTGCCACCTCTTATAGAGGGGCCTTTGTGCTCTCATTGGAGGACGTGGTGCTGGAGGTGGTCTCCCCACTACTCTTGCAAGTACGTCCATCAGAGCCCACAAGTATAGGGCTCGTGGGCGTGGGAGCCCTGGATGGGGGCACCTCTTGCTGTGGTTAGGCAGCTGACTGAGGATCCTCCTCTTCCGGCTGGAACAATGTCACCACCACCGTGCCCGTCTTCTTTCATGAAGCTGACGTGGTCCCACATTTGCAGGGTGGACCTTGCTCAGGAATCCGTTGTTCACATATACCCAGTGGCCGGTCATGGCCTCCTGGATGAAGCCGTACCCTTTTAGGAGTTGAAGTACTGGACATGACCTCGTGTCATCCAGGTACCGCCCTTGCGGCGCTCCAGTTAAGCCCTTACCCACTTATTCATTTTCCCCTCGATAACCTGCTCCACCCAATTGGGTTTAGCAGGTTTCGGGGCCAGCTAATATTCCACGTACATTTGTGGCCAGTGTATGAAGGCTGCCTCTTGGACCGGCACCTCACTGGGGGGCTGTGAGGTGCTCACCGGCCAGTATGCCATCAGAGCCTTCAGTCAATCCACCCTGCTACATGGCCTTGGCTACAACAACACCACAGCCTCTGCCTTGTAAAGTGACTGAGGGCGATAGCCATGGAGCTGCTGCTCCATAACGCCCTGTCACTTTGAAGTGAAATCATGTTCCAGTCCCAATGTGCTGTCACCTGTGGGGTGCATCACACACCCTTGTAGGTCGCAGGCCTCCACTGCTGCCAGGCCTTCATCTTCAGGAGCTGCTGCACATAACTCAAGGGACATGCACTTTGTTTTAACAACCAAAAATTTACTGGACAATTCAAGTTCATCAGATTGTAATATGCAGTATCGGGCACAACATTTCTTATTCCTTGTTTCCTTAATACAGTACGTTTCCAGCATTATTATCCGCTTCTCCTGGACTAGCCCTACATTTTCTGGTTGTTTCAACCGTAGGAACTTGCTGTCCAATTCCACAGTGCACCCAGGATCCATTACTTTCTCTTCAGGCAGTTCCATGTAGATTGTCCACTGTATGCCAGAGGATAAGGCATTTTTTGTAGTACCTGTATCAAGCCTTGAGCTCCGGACGTTGCAGGAATGTCAGCAAGGGATCCCAGTTAAGCCTTACGCTGCCCCAAACAATAGCTTCTTGCCCACTGCAATTTGAACTTTGTGCCAGTACTTCTTTTTCTGACCTACCAAGAAGCAGTCCCTTTTTACTTGAGCTTGTCCCTCCCACTATGGACTGTGTCCAACTATAACCTCGTTACCCTCCCCCCCAAGGCTGTTTGCACGTGATCAGGCCAACTTTACAATTCTGACCAGTGTCACTTTATGAGGTAATACCTCTGGAATGCTTTAATGGATCCCAATGATTCTGAGACTGTTTTTTCGTGACATATTGTATTTCATGATAGTGGTAACATTTCTTTGATTTGGCTTTCATTTATGAAAAAATTGGAAATTTTGGCAAAATTGTTGCAATTTTCAAACTTATTTTTTATGCCCTTAAATCAGATACAGTGATGTCATGATTAAGGGAGCTTAGTCTCCAGAAAAACGTTGAGATTTACACCCATATGGCTTGTGCTTAAGTTTGTATCCTCGATGCTACAAGTTTGTGAATAAAGAAACCTTTTTTCTCACGGATTCGGTGAAGCTGGACTTTTCTTCTTTTGGATCCTATACAGGTCCTTCTCAAAAAATTAGCATATAGTGTTAAATTTCATTATTTACCATAATGTAATGATTACAATTAAACTTTCATATATTATAGATTCATTATCCACCAACTGAAATTTGTCAGGTCTTTTATTGTTTTAATACTGATGATTTTGGCCTACAACTCCTGATAACCCAAAAAACCTGTCTCAATAAATTAGCATATCAAGAAAAGGTTCTCTAAACGACCTATTACCCTAATCTTCTGAATCAACTAATTAACTCTAAACACATGCAAAAGATACCTGAGGCTTTTAAAAACTCCCTGCCTGGTTCATTACTCAAAACCCCCATCATGGGTAAGACTAGCGACCTGACAGATGTCAAGAAGGCCATCATTGACACCCTCAAGCAAGAGGGTAAGACCCAGAAAGAAATTTCTCAACAAATAGGCTGTTCCCAGAGTGCTGTATCAAGGCACCTCAATGGTAAGTCTGTTGGAAGGAAACAATGTGGCAGAAAACGCTGTACAACGAGAAGAGGTGACCGGACCCTGAGGAAGATTGTGGAGAAGGACCGATTCCAGACCTTGGGGAACCTGAGGAAGCAGTGGACTGAGTCTGGTGTGGAAACATCCAGAGCCACCGTGCACAGGCGTGTGCAGGAAATGGGCTACAGGTGCCGCATTCCCCAGGTAAAGCCACTTTTGAACCATAAACAGCGGCAGAAGCGCCTGACCTGGGCTACAGAGAAGCAGCACTGGACTGTTGCTAAGTGGTCCCAAGTACTTTTTTCTGATGAAAGCAAATTTTGCATGTCATTCGGAAATCAAGGTGCCAGAGTCTGGAGGAAGACTGGGGAGAAGGAAATGCCAAAATGCCTGAAGTCCAGTGTCAAGTACCCACAGTCAGTGTGTTTCATCAAGGGCAGGGTCAATGCAGCTAGCTATCAGGAGATTTTGGAGCACTTCATGCTTCCATCGGCTGAAATGCTTTATGGAGATGAAGATTTCATTTTTCAGCACGACCTGGCACCTGCTCACAGTGCCAAAACCACTGGTAAATGGTTTACTGACCATGGTATTACTGTGCTCAATTGGCCTGCCAACTCTCCTGACCTGAACCCCATAGAGAATCTGTGGGATATTGTGAAGAGAAAGTTGAGAGACGCAAGACCCAACACTCTGGATGAGCTTAAGGCCGCTATTGAAGCATCCTGGGCCTCCATAACATCTCAGCAGTGTCACAGGCTGATTGCCTCCATGCCACGCCGCATTGAAGCAGTCATTTCTGCCAAAGGATTCCCGACCAAGTATTGAGTGCATAACTGAACATTATTATTTGATGGTTTTTTTGTTTGTTATTAAAAAACACTTTTATTTGATTGGACGGGTGAAATATGCTAATTTATTGAGACAGGTTTTTTGGGTTATCAGGAGTTGTAGGCCAAAATCATCAGTATTAAAACAATAAAAGACCTGACAAATTTCAGTTGGTGGATAATGAATCTATAATATATGAAAGTTTAATTGTAATCATTACATTATGGTAAATAATGAAATTTAACACTATATGCTAATTTTTTGAGAAGGACCTGTACTCCTGGACACAGCGGGTCTGTGCTCCCGAAGTTCAGCTTATGCATCACGGCTGAGCTGGTTTATATTCCTTCACCTAAAAACATGCAAGATGTTAGGGTTGGCGGAACGCACCGAGTATATATCAGAGTATATATATGTATTATTAGGTGCGTTCGCAATCCGGGGTCCACCGTGGAGGAGAGGAACCTGCTGCTGGCAAATGGCGGCGCTATATGGCGGTATAAGCGAACTCTGTTAACTCCACAGAGTCGCTAGGAACAAGATGCTGTGCCCTGTTAACCTCAGAGGTACACAGCTACCAACCAGAGAAAACTGGGGTAATATAGTCAGAGAAAACAGACAAACAACTCCTCATCGGAGGTGCCGGTATTCTAGCGGCTTATTTCAGCCAAGGCCCTGAATACACTCATACAAACTCCTCACCGGGGGTGCCGATATTCTAGGGACTTATTTCAGCCAAACCCTAACCGCATCCAAACATGACCACACTGGCGCTGAGCTCATAGACATTGGTTTGATACTAGTGCATGGCTATGCGGCCATGCAAACCTTTTATAGCTGCAGCAACTTCAGGACCTTCCTAGAGGACCAATTGGAGCTGCTACAGTACCTGAGCAACATCAGGACCTTCCTAGAGGACTACAAAATTCAAAAACAACAAGGATCCCTAAAATGTAACTTTTATTATACAATAATAAAAAAACTCTTTCCAGAATCAAAATAGAAGAAATAATATTGGGGCAATAATTTGTGTACCTAAAGAGCCCTAGGAAAAAACTACACTTAGTTCTACCTGGCAGTGGGGGTAGGCACCCTACTTTACTGCGGTGGGCGCCCCCACTCATCGTCGACTCGCCCTCAGAAATCCCTAGGATTCCCTGATTATGGAACCCTGAAAAGGCCCTAAAAGAACCCTATGAAAGGGCCCTACCTAGCAGTGGGGGTTGGCACCCTAATGTAAAACGGTAGGCGCCCCCACTCACCGTCGACTAACCCTAGGGACCCTACAAAGTCCCTAAAATAGGGAAAGAATAAAGAAATGTCCCACAAACACCCAAAAACCCGAAAATACAAAAATACAAAACGAAAAAAATGATAAGGAAAATAGACTGTATCTCAACTAATCCACACAAGGATCATTTGTTTAAACATTGGGCATATAGGATAAGATAAAATATATCCTTATTAGCCCAAAAAAAAGGAAATGGGTGAACAAGATGTATTAATGAAAAAATTGTTCAAGATGTCCCAAATACTCAGTTTCCCAAATAGAGGAGTGAAAAAATGATAGATGTCTCAATCATATGAGGACATCATGATAGCAGTAATAACAAATATCAGTAAAAAGTATCTACTCCTAAAAAAAGCGGAAACCAAGACAGGATGAGACCAGCAGTAAATATTAGTAACAATCAGCACGTGCTCATGATATAACCTTAGAGCAGCATATAAAATTACTACTGCTCAAACATACATAATGCAATAATCAATCCAATATGTCACTCAGGCCTGGGATCCCAGAAAGACAATGCTTCCCAGATGGAGACATAATTATCACCATTGCCATAGAATAGATATCATAGCCATAATACTCATCTACAGGATTCCCAAGGATTTTGTGCACCGCTGCAAAGATTCCAGTGTCACATCAAATGCTGGACATCCATCTCCCCAAGTATTACCCGACGCGTTTCCCCCCCATTTGTATAACGGGGGTTCATCAGGGGTACAGTGGCCGTAGTAAAGATAGAGCCTCTATCTTTACTACGGCCACTGTACCCCTGATGAACCCCCGTTATACAAATGGGGGGGAAACGCGTCGGGTAATACTTGGGGAGATGGATGTCCAGCATTTGATGTGACACTGGAATCTTTGCAGCGGTGCACAAAATCCTTGGGAAGCCTGTAGATGAGTATTAAGGCTATGATATCTATTCTGTTGTGGATTCTGTTTGTGGGCTCCCTCTGGTGGTTACTGCTGGTACTGGGTGACTTTGGTGGGTTGCGGCCTTTGGTTTCCACCTGTCCATCAGTGGCTGGGTGTTTCCTATTTTACCTGGCCTTTCTGTCATTCCCTTGCCGGCTATCAATGTATTCAGATGTGCTCTGTTTGGTTCCTGCCTACCTGCTCCCAGATCTTTCAGGATAAGCTAAGTGCTGATTTTCAGTTGTTTGGTTTTTTGTCCAGCTTGCTTATTATGTCTCTATGCTAGCTGGTAGCTCTAGTGGACTGAGGTTCTCCCCATGTGCCATGAGTTGGCACATGGGTTCTTGTAATCTCAGGATGGTTTTTTTTGATTAGGGTTTTTTGCTGACCGCTCAGTCCCCTTTTGTATCGTTCTGCTTTCTAGTTTACAGCGGGCCTCAATTTGCTAAAACTATATATATCCTCTCTATGTGTGTGCCTTCCTCTCATTTCACCATCAATACATGTGGGGGGCAACTATATCTTTTGGGGTTCATTCCTCTGGAGGCAAGTGAGGTCTTTATTTTCTCTGCAGTGCTAGTTAGCTCTTAGGCTGGTGCGTGGCGTCTAGAACCAACGTAGGCACGCTCCCTGGCTATCTCTAGTTGCGTTTGTCAGGCGTAGGGCAGCGGTCAGCCCAGGTTCCATCACCCTAGAGCTCGTCTGTAATATATTTGTACTTTGCTTGTCCTGTGCTATCCCTAGCCATTGGGATTCATGACAGTATAGCCGGCCACAAAGTGTTATTTGTTTGGGCTGAACAGGAGAAAGAGAAGTGTTTAAGGGAAATTTATTTATTTTTTTTTCCCTTCAGAGTTTTGCTGCCTAGCCCTTAATTGCTGTCTAGCTGCTTCTTACCTCCTCTTAACCCTTGAATGGCTCTGATCTTAGCTGTTTAACATGGATGTCCAGAGTTTGGCTTCCAGCCTGAGTAATCTCGCGGCAAAAGTTCAAAACATACAGGATTTTGTTGTTCACACTCCCATGTCTGAACCTAGAATTCCTATTCCAGAGTTCTTTTCTGGAGATAGATCTACCTTCCTGAATTTCAGGAACAATTGTAAATTGTTTCTTTCTTTAAAATCTCGCTCCTCTGGAGACCCTGCTCAACAGGTCAAGATTGTAATATCTTTCCTGCGGGGCGACCCTCAGAATTGGGCATTTGCATTGGCACCAGGGGATCCTGCATTGCTCAGTGTGGATGCGTTTTTTCTGGCATTGGGATTGCTCTATGAGGAACCTAACCTGGAGATTCAGGCTGAAAAGGCTTTATTAGCCCTCTCTCAGGGGCATGATGAAGCGGAAATATATTGTCAGAAGTTTCGGAAATGGTTGGTGCTTACTCAGTGGAATGAGTGCGCCCTGGCTGCAAACTTCAGAAATGGTCTTTCTGAGGCCATTAAGGATATTATGGTGGGGTTCCCTACGCCTACAGGTCTGAATGAGTCTATGGCTATGGCCATTGAGATTGATCGGCGTTTACGGGAGCGCAAACCCGTGCACCAGTTGACGGTGTCTTCTGAACAGGCACCTGAGACTATGCAATGTGATAGAATTCAGTCCAGAAGTGAACGGCAAAATTATAGGCGGAAAAATGGATTGTGTTTCTATTGTGGTGATTCGGTTCATGTTATATCAGCATGCTCTGAACGCACAAAAAGGGTTGATAAATCTTTTGCCATTGGTACTCTGCAGCCTAAGTTCATTTTGTCTGTGACTCTGATTTTTTCACTGTCTTCCATTTCCGTCGATGCCTATGTGGATTCGGGCGCTGCCCTGAGTCTTATGGATTGGTCATTTGCTAAACGCTGCGGTTTTAGTCTGGAACCTCTGGAAGTTCCTATTCCTCTGAAGGGAATTGACTCTACACCATTGGCTATGAATAAACCGCAGTATTGGACACAAGTGACCATGCGCATGACTCCCGTTCATCAGGAGGTGATTCGCTTCCTTGTACTTTATAATTTACATGATGTACTAGTGCTTGGTCTGCCATGGTTACAAACTCATAATCCTGTCCTGGACTGGAAAACAATGTCTGTGTTAAGCTGGGGATGTCAGGGGGTTCATGATGATGCACCTCCGATTTCAATCGCTTCATCTACTCCTTCTGAGATCCCTGCGTTTTTGTCTGACTATAGGGATGTTTTTGAGGAGCCTAAACTCAATTCGCTCCCTCCGCATAGAGATTGTGACTGTGCTATAGAATTGATTCCTGGCAGTAAGTTCCCTAAGGGTCGTTTATTTAATCTGTCACTGCCAGAGCATACTGCTATGCGGAATTATATTAAGGAGTCCTTGGAAAAGGGACATATTCGTCCATCTTCGTCCCCTCTGGGAGCAGGTTTTTTTTTTGTGGCAAAAAAAGATGGTTCCCTGAGGCCTTGTATAGATTATCGCCTTCTGAATAAGATTACAGTCAAGTATCAGTATCCATTGCCATTATTGACTGATTTGTTTGCTCGCATTAAGGGGGCTAGGTGGTTCACTAAGATAGATCTTCGCGGTGCGTATAATCTGGTGCGGATAAAACAGGGTGATGAGTGGAAAACCGCATTTAATACGCCTGAGGGCCATTTTGAGTATTTGGTAATGCCTTTTGGACTCTCCAATGCTCCGTCAGTCTTTCAGTCCTTTATGCACAATATTTTCCGTGAATATCTGGATAAGTTTATGATTGTGTATTTGGATGATATTTTGGTGTTTTCTGATGACTGGGAGTCTCATGTTCTACAGGTCAGGAAGGTGTTTCAGGTTCTGCGGGCCAATTCTCTGTTTGTGAAGGGCTCAAAGTGTCTCTTCGGAGTCCAGAAGATTTCTTTTTTGGGGTACATTTTTTCTCCTTCTACTATTGAGATGGATCCCGTCAAGGTTCAGGCGATTTGTGACTGGACACAACCTACATCTGTTAAGAGCCTTCAGAAGTTCTTGGGGTTTGCTAATTTTTATCGTCGGTTCATTGCTAATTTTTCCAGTATTGTTAAACCTTTGACTGATTTGACTAAAAAGGGTGCTGATGTTGCTGAATGGTCTCCTGCGGCCGTGGAGGCCTTTCAGGAACTTAAGCGCCGGTTTTCTTCTGCTCCTGTGTTGTGTCAACCAGATGTTTCACTTCCTTTTCAGGTTGAGGTTGATGCTTCCGAGATTGGAGCGGGGGCGGTTTTGTCACAGAGAAGTTCTAATGGCTCGGTGATGAAGCCATGTGCATTCTTCTCTAGAAAATTCTCGCCCGCCGAGCGCAATTATGATGTGGGTAATCGGGAGCTTTTGGCCATGAAGTGGGCATTTGAGGAGTGGCGTCATTGGCTTGAGGGTGCTAAACATCGTGTGGTGGTCTTGACTGATCACAAGAATCTCATTTACCTTGAGTCTGCCAGGCGTTTGAATCCTAGACAGGCTCGTTGGTCGTTGTTTTTTTCTCGTTTCAATTTCGTGGTTTCATACCTGCCAGGTTCAAAGAATGTGAAGGCAGATGCTCTTTCCAGGAGTTTTGTGCCTGACTCTCCTGGAGACTCTGGGCCTACTGGTATCTTTAGGGATGGGGTAATATTGTCCGCCGTATCCCCAGACTTGCGACGTGCATTGCAGGAGTTTCAGGTGGATAAACCGGATCGTTGTCCACCAGAAAGACTGTTTGTTCCGGATGATTGGACCAGTAGAGTCATCTCCGAGGTCCATTCTTCTGTGTTGGCTGGTCATCCTGGAATATTTGGTACTAGAGACTTGGTGGCCAGGTCTTTTTGGTGGCCTTCCTTGTCTAGGGATGTGCGTACCTTTGTGCAGTCTTGTGAAGTGTGTGCTCGAGCTAAGCCTTGCTGTTCTCGGGCCAGTGGGTTGTTGTTATCCTTGCCCATCCCGAAGAGGCCTTGGACGCACATTTCCATGGATTTTATTTCTGATCTCCCGGTTTCACAGAAAATGTCCGTTATCTGGGTTGTGTGTGACCGCTTTTCTAAGATGGTTCATTTGGTGCCCTTGCCTAAGTTGCCTTCCTCCTCTGAGTTGGTCCCTTTATTTTTTCAGAACGTGGTTCGTTTGCATGGGATTCCGGAGAATATCGTTTCTGACAGGGGATCCCAGTTTGTGTCTAGATTTTGGCGGACGTTTTGTGCCAAGATGGGCATTGATTTGTCTTTCTCGTCTGCATTCCATCCTCAGACGAATGGCCAGACGGAGCGAACTAATCAGACCTTGGAAACTTATTTGAGGTGTTTTGTTTCTGCTGATCAAGATGACTGGGTTGCTTTTTTGCCACTGGCCGAATTTGCTCTTAATAATCGGGCTAGTTCTGCCACGTTGGTCTCTCCTTTTTTTTTGTAATTCGGGGTTTCATCCTCGTTTTTCCTCTGGTCAGGTGGAGCCTTCGGATTGTCCTGGAGTGGACGTGGTGGTGGACAGGCTACATCAGATTTGGAATCAGGTGGTGGACAATTTGAAGTTATCTCAGGAGAAGACTCAGCAGTTTGCTAATCGCCGTCGCCGCGTGGGTCCCCGACTTCTTGTTGGGGATTTGGTGTGGTTGTCTTCTCGTTTTGTCCCTATGAAGGTCTCTTCTCCTAAGTTCAAGCCTCGGTTCATCGGTCCTTATAGGATCTCGGAGATTCTTAACCCTGTATCTTTTCGTTTGGATCTCCCAGCATCGTTTGCTATTCATAATGTGTTCCATCGGTCGTTGTTGCGGAGGTATGAGGTGCCCGTTGTTCCTTCGGTTGAGCCTCCTGCTCCGGTGCTGGTGGAGGGAGAATTGGAGTATGTTGTTGAGAAGATCTTGGATTCTCGTGTTTCCAGACGCAAACTCCAGTATTTGGTTAAGTGGAAGGGTTATGGTCAGGAGGATAATTCCTGGGTGGTCGCCTCCGATGTTCATGCGACTGATTTGGTCCGCGCCTTCCATAGAGCTCACCCTGATCGCCCTGGGGGTTCTCGTGAGGGTTCGGTGACCCCTCCTCAAGGGGGGGGGGGTACTGTTGTGGATTCTGTTTGTGGGCTCCCTCTGGTGGTTACTGCTGGTACTGGGTGACTTTGGTGGGTTGCGGCCTTTGGTTTCCACCTGTCCATCAGTGGCTGGGTGTTTCCTATTTTACCTGGCCTTTCTGTCATTCCCTTGCCGGCTATCAATGTATTCAGATGTGCTCTGTTTGGTTCCTGCCTACCTGCTCCCAGATCTTTCAGGATAAGCTAAGTGCTGATTTTCAGTTGTTTGGTTTTTTGTCCAGCTTGCTTATTATGTCTCTATGCTAGCTGGTAGCTCTAGTGGACTGAGGTTCTCCCCATGTGCCATGAGTTGGCACATGGGTTCTTGTAATCTCAGGATGGTTTTTTTTGATTAGGGTTTTTTGCTGACCGCTCAGTCCCCTTTTGTATCGTTCTGCTTTCTAGTTTACAGCGGGCCTCAATTTGCTAAAACTATATATATCCTCTCTATGTGTGTGCCTTCCTCTCATTTCACCGTCAATACATGTGGGGGGCAACTATATCTTTTGGGGTTCATTCCTCTGGAGGCAAGTGAGGTCTTTATTTTCTCTGCAGTGCTAGTTAGCTCTTAGGCTGGTGCGTGGCGTCTAGAACCAACGTAGGCACGCTCCCTGGCTATCTCTAGTTGCGTTTGTCAGGCGTAGGGCAGCGGTCAGCCCAGGTTCCATCACCCTAGAGCTCGTCCGTAATATATTTGTACTTTGCTTGTCCTGTGCTATCCCTAGCCATTGGGATTCATGACACTATTCTATGGCAATGGTGATAATTATGTCTCCATCTGGGAAGCATTGTCTTTCTGGGATCCCAGGCCTGAGTGACATACTGGATTGATTATTGCATTATGTATGTTTGAGCAGTAGTAATTTTATATGCTGCTCTAAGGTTATATCATGAGCACGTGCTGATTGTTACTAATATTTACTGCTGGTCTCATCCTGTCTTGGTTTCCGCTTTTTTTAGGAGTAGATACTTTTTACTGATATTTGTTATTACTGCTATCATGATGTCCTCATATCATTGAGACATCTATCATTTTTTCACTCCTCTATTTGGGAAACTGAGTATTTGGGACATCTTGAACAATTTTTTCATTAATACATCTTGTTCACCCATTTCCTCCTTTTTTTTGGGCTAATAAGGATATATTTTATCTTATCCTATATGCCCAATGTTTAAACAAATGATCCTTGTGTGGATCATTTTTTTCGTTTTGTATTTTTGTATTTTCGGGTTTTTGGGTGTTTGTGGGACATTTCTTTATTCTTTCCCTATTTTAGGGTCTTTGTAGGGTCCCTAGGGTTAGTCGACGGTGAGTGGGGGCGCCTACCGTTTTACATTAGGGTGCCAACCCCCACTGCTAGGTAGGGCCCTTTCATAGGGTTCTTTTAGGGCCTTTTCAGGGTTCCATAATCAGGGAATCCTAGGGATTTCTGAGGGCGAGTCGACGTTGAGTGGGCGCGCCCACCGCAGTAAAGTAGGGTGCCTACCCCCACTGCCAGGTAGAACTAAGTGTAGTTTTTTCCTAGGGCTCTTTAGGTACACAAATTATTGCCCCAATATTATTTCTTCTATTTTGATTCTGGAAAGAGTTTTTTTTTATTATTGTATAATAAAAGTTACATTTTAGGGATCCTTGTTGTTTTTGGTTTTTGTAGTGTTCTAGGTTCTCGATATATACGGTTTTTGGTCAGTTTCCTTCCTAGAGGACCAATGGGAGCTGCTGCAGTATTTGAGCATGTGACCCCCGACCTCCAATGAGAGGTCTTACCCTGGGCATGCTCAGAAGGAGAAAAGCAGGACTTAGTCCCAGAGACATCTGCTTGCCGCTGACCAGTACTGGCTACAAAGGCAGAGCCTGGAAGAACACTAGCAACCAGTCGCCCAGTATCATCCTGAGTCAGACGCTGGGACCGACGTCTCCGCTGAGCAGGCTCCACTGCGGCTGGAGAAGAATGGGAGACCGCAGCAGAGGTGGTTTGAGATTCCTCCTGTGCAGAGGTGGGAACTTGACACCTAATACAAGTTTTCTGGCTCTCACAGACCTGTAACTTCTTCTTTAACCCCCAAAGCTTTTTCGTTTTTGTGGTTTGATCCCCTTCTTCTCAGAGCCATAACTTTTTTATTTTTCCATCAACACGGCCATGTGAGGGCTTGTTTTTTGCAGAATGAGTTGTACTGTTGAACTACCTTTCACGGAGGGTAATGCCATGCCTGGAGACAGGAGGGATCCCTTTGGCAGGTAATCTTACATGCAACATTTTCTGACTCCAGGCCAGAAGGGGGGCTCTAAACCCAGTTTAAAGGGTACTTCCCTATATACATCCTGGTCTGGAGGAGGAGTTAATTAGTCTGGTGCAGACAAGAGACAGTGAAGGAGCACAGGAGAACTGGAGAGCTAGAGGAGGGCTGCGATTGGGCCCCTCTAAGCTGAGCGCAGAAAGCGGGCACCGGGAGCCCGAGGCTGTGTGGAACTACATGTCCCACAGCAGAACCGGAGGGCTGGAAGCTAAAAGCGACTTGCCCACATAATACCTGAGGTACAGAAACAAGAAGAGCCCGGAGTCACCGTGTACAGAGACCCCAAGGGAACGGCTCAAGTTGCCTACCATGCAGGGACTGTCCTAGGACAGAGAGTAACTGAGGACCTTATTAGGACACTACAGGCAGCAAGGGACCAGTAATCAGCGCAAAGTGGAAGGCTCCCAAACTGACCTGGCAAAGGGATTTCCTCTTGTCTTCAGGCTGCCTGGACCCTATCGACACCTGTTGCTGGTACCCTGGACTGAGGCTGACTACAACATCAGTAAACCAAATAAAGGCTGCAACCCTGTGTCCTCCATTTATTTGCCGGCCTTCATTATCCCTGCCAAACACACCGGGAGCCCTGGGGACCCCACTTCACCTGTGGGAAGCATCACCATGTTTGCTGCAGTAAGATCGCCCCAGAGGACCCCTTTAAGCAGAGTCGGTCCCCTCTGACCGAGAACTACAGGTGGCATCACGATCACAAACTTTATTACAACTCCCTTAAAAGACCTTTCCCTTTTACTTGAGTGCACAGGGCCACGGACCGGGTTGCTGCCACCGTGACCACCTCTTTAATTGCGACCGGACCCGGTACCGAGTATCCCCACTGCTCTGGCGGGCGACTCAGTCATATACTAGAAAACGGGAAAAAAAATCCAAGTGCGGTGCAATTGCAAAAAAAGTGCAATCCCACACTTATTTTTTGTTTGGCTTTTTTACTAGGTTCACTAAATGCTAAAACTGACCTGCCATTATGATTCTCCAGGTCATTTCGAGTTCATAGACACCAAAAATGTATAGGTTCTTTTTTATCTAAGTGATGAAAAAAAATTCCAAACTTTGTTAAAAAAAAAAAAAAAATTGCGCCATTTTACAATACCTGTAGTGTCTCCACTTTTCGTGATCTTGGGTTGGGTGAGGGCTTATTTTTTTCGTGCCGAACTGACATTTTTAACGATACCATTGTGGTGCAGAAACAATCTTTTCATCGCCCGTTTTTTTTCATCGTGCATTTTAATGCAATGTCGAGGCGACAAAAAAACATAATTCTGGCATTTTTACTTTTTTTTATCGCTACGCTGTTTAGAGATCAGGTTAATCCTTTTTTTATTGATATCCAAATATATGTATGTTTGATTTTTTTAAATTATTATTATTTTTAAAAACCTTTTTTTTACTTTTGGCATGCTTCAGTAGTCTCCATGGGAGACTAGAAGTTGCCACACCCTGATCGGCTCTGCTACATAGAGGCGATGATCAGATCGCCTCTATAAAGCAGAATTACTCACTTGCTATGAGCACCGACCACTGGGTGGTGCTCACAGCAAGCCAGCACTGACAGCTAGAGAGGTCCCCAGGAGACCTCCAGTTGTCATGCCAACACACGTGTGCGTATTTCGATTGCCGGAAGCGCTTGTTAAATACCACTGTCAGAGTTTGACAGTGGCATTCAACTGGTTAATAGCCATGGGTGGATCGCAATTCCACCTGCGGCTATTGCGGGCACATGTCAGCTGTTCAAAACAGCTGACATGTCCCAGGAAAGGTGTGGGCTCACCGCCAGAGCCCACATCAAAGGGAGGGAGTCTGCCATCGGCGTAAATGTACGCCCAATGTTGGAAAGGGATTAAGAGGCTCCTCTATCCTCCACTCATTACCTGTAGTAATGGCACCTATTTGAACTTGTTATCAGTATAAAAGACACCTGTCCACAACCTCAAACAGTCACACTCCAAACTCCACTATGGTGAAGACTAAGAGCTGTCGAAGGACACCAGAAACAAAATCTGCAATAGGCACTCAGATCCTGCATTGCCAGACGTGTCCCCATACATAAGCCAGTACATGTCCGGGCCCTTCTGAAGTTTGCTGGAGAGCATTTGGATTATCCAGAAGAGTATTGGGAGAATGTCATATGGTCTGATGAAACAAAAGTAGAACTGTTTGGTAGAAACAAAACTCGTGTTTGGAGGAGACAGGATGCTGAATTGCATCCAAAGAACACCTTACCTACTGTGAAGCATGGGGGTGGTAACATCATGCTTTGGGGCTGTTTCTCTGCAAAAGGACCATGACGACTGATCCATGTACATGAAAGAATGAATGGGGCCATGAATCGTGAGATTTTGAGTGCAAACCTCCTTCCATCAGGAAGGGCATTGAAGATGAAACGTGGATTGGTTTTTGAGCAGCCCAGCTACAGGCCCAAAACAGAACTGCTCTAGAGGAGATCTGCATGGAGGAATGGGCCAACATACCACCAACAAAGTGTGCCAACTTGTGAAGACTTACAGAAAACATTTGCCCTCTGTTATTGCCAACAAAGGATATATAATAAAATATTGAGATGAACTTTTGTTAATGACCAAATACTTATTTTCCATCATAATTTGCAAAATAAATCTTGCCAAATCAGACAAGGTAATTTTCTGATATATTCAGCACGTGGTGTAATCCTAATAATTTACTGCATAGGATTAAAACATAACTTTTACTATCATTTTTTTTTTTTTTTTTAAAGGCACATAGTATACCCAAGTTATTCACCTTAACAAAGTGCAAAGTGCATATGACAGACAAACACTAAACAATGTGTGAATTGCGCTTTGGATCAGTATTTGGACACGGTCTGTATACCCTAATCCAATTTTAAAAAGACTGATCTTACATTAACAAATATCTTAAAGTAGCCTCTCAGCTCCTTCAGCTACTAATAACCATTTACAACTAAGTCTCCAAAGCGTGGTTACCCTAATATAGTGCAAAACATACTGAAGTAAAACAACACTCACGTTCTGGGTAAAAAAAAAATTGGTATGTAAACCCTAGTGAGTGTGATTACCCCCTACTATGGATTTTTTTCTTCATATATCCGTTTTTAACCACAATAGGATTTAATCCCAAGTCAGATGTGCTATGCAATCAATTATCATCAACTTAGGGTTTAAACGTGTAAATGAATTCCCAGATTTCATCTATTCCAACACACCACAACACCCCAATTGTATATTAATCAACGAGGTAAAGAGCCTTTTCTTTAAAATATAAATACTTTATTATACATAGACAAAATTGACATATATAGAAGTAAAGTACCACCCACCAAAATCAGGTACATAGGGAAATAGAACCAGGTATAATAGTAGAAAACAATCAGTATCATAGATGCTTTAAATATATTATTCCAAAGCCATAAATATTTGGACCGTATATATTAATAGAAAAATATTTTGAAACAAATAATATAAATGGCCCTTTAAAAAGGGGAGGTAAGCAAGGAGGTGAAAGCTGCCTATATAATATAGAATTAGTTCCAAGTGTTAATTATAACACATGAGAACCCAGAGAATGAGCTGTCAGTGCAGCGTACAAAATCCGGCTATAAATACTAGCAACATAAAGGTGCCGATAGTACCAATACTCCCCACTAAACTTAATTCCAATTAGAGCCCTGGACCTTTAACCTGGCGCCCCAGAAAAATATATTTTAATTCTAAGGAACAAATAATATGACTGGCCCTTTGAAAGGGAAGTAAGCAAGGGGGTAAAGGCTGCCTATATAATGTTAAATTAATTTCCAAGTGCTATTTATAGCGCATGAGAACCCAGCAAATGTGCTGTCAGTGCAGCGTACAAATCCAGCTATAAGTACTAGCGACATAAGGTGCTCATGGTGCCAATAATACCCACTACACTTACTTCCAACTAGAAACCTGGACCCTTGACCTGGCGCCCCGACGTGCGTTTCGCCTTTCTTCTTCAGGAGGCGTGGCTTAACATAACACAAACATCCGTATATATAGTTTGAGGGAACCAATGATATAAGTGCCGTTCCTAATTGGTATCCGGTAATGTAAGGCGCATGCGCGAGTATTCCCCGGCCCCATCTGGGCACTTCCTCCTTCGCTCCTGAGACGCAAGCAATCCACCGCTGCAATACTACCAACTTCTATCACCGCAGAGATAGCATAAAGAGGCGTGATATTTGTTCTTATGTCTATGTGGACATACATTTAAATGGTATATTCAACAATAAGAGCTGATGACAGAATAAATCAAAGTACAAGCATGCACAATAGTAAAAATACATAAATACAGCATTAACAATATAAGTGAACAAAACCAATACCTCTATAAATATAAATAATGAAAATATAGGTATAAAAAAATAATTATTATATAATAATAATAAATATATATATCAGTGCATAAATATTCAAAAGACTAATGGCCCAAATTTGACCATATAAAATATGAATAAATAAAGTGAAATGTGCAATATAAATTACTGATAATTATAAAGTACAGTTTTATCAGTAAACACCATCAAATTACAAGAATGATCTGCATAATATAAATATAAATAAATAAAGTGAAATGTGCAATATAAATTACTGATAATTATAAAGTACAGTTTTATCAGTAAACACCATAAAATTACAAGAATGATCTGCATAATATAAATATAAATAAATAAAGTGAATTCCACAATATAAATTACTGATAATTATAAAGTACAGTTTCATCAGTAAACACCATAAAATTACAAGAATGATCTACATAATATAAATATAATAAACCTAACAATACAGTTGTGCATAATTATGCTTGATAGCTCTTCAAATCCAGCGTATATCCTTCTTCAGCTCACTTCATCCACATTCAACATATTTGGTCACTCAAATATATAGATAAACATATCTAAAAAGATAATTGAACATGTAAATTAAAATTTTAAAACCGAATAAAACATATACGAACATACTAAAAACTAGGGGATAGTAATCCTATAGTGAACACTATTTCAAAGGAATGAACCTAATCCATGACTCTCATTTAAACCATTAGGAACTAAAGTGTTCAGCCTATAAATCCAACGGCTTTCCACTTGAGATAATACTCTAAACAAATTGCCTCCCCTGATCCCCAAGGTCACTTGGTCAATTGCCATAAAATGGAGGTTAGTAGCATCAGAATTATGAACAGCTTTGAAATGTCTAGCCAGAGTTTTAAACTGTTCATTTTCATTTGGATCTTTAGATTTTTCTATGTCGCGTATATGCTCACGTATCCTGATGCGAAACTCACGAGTGGTCATGCCGATATACGATTTGTTACAAGGACAATAGGCTAGATAAATTACTCCTTGTGATGTGCAAGTAAGATATTTCTGGATAGAAAAAGTACGTGAGTGGTCAGAATTGTGAAAAACCTTACTCTTGATCGTATTCGCACAAGCCTTGCATTTTTTACAGGGAAAGAAACCTTGCACTTCACCAAAGGGGTTCATCTGGATGGATTTTTTGGACCGTAATGACTCCTTACCAACAGATCAGACAGATTTTTTGATCTTTTAGCTGTTATAAGGGGTTTAGGAGTCAAAGTTTTTCTCAAAATAGGATCAGTTAATAAAATGGCCCAACGATCTTGTATGATGTTTGTTAGTTCTTTCCATTGGCCACTAAAATTCGTAATCAGTCTTACTTTATCGAATTCAGGTTTCTTGTCTTTATTCATATAAAGAAGCTGATTCCTTGTCACCTTGCGGGCTCTATTATAGGCATGACGGATTAGTCGATGACCATATCCCCTTTCCCGAAACCTAGAGTACAAATCAGATGCTTGAGTTTGGAAGGCATCTTCAGTAGAGCAAATTCTTTTTGCCCTCAAATATTGTCCTACTGGAATGGACCTAATAGTAGAAGGTAAATGAGAGGATTCGGCGTGTAGTAATGAATTGGTGGAAGTAGGTTTTCTAAAAATGGTGGTAAAAATTGAACCATCTGGATTCACCGATACATCAATGTCCAAAAACGTAACTCTCCGTCCAGAGGAGTATGTCAAATGTATATTTAATTCATTATTATTAAGGTGTCTCATGAGGTCAGTGAGTTCATCTTCAGTGCCCTCCCAGACAAACATAATGTCGTCGATATATCTTATCCAGTTGTGGATTTTGTCCACACCTGGAGTGGGAGAGCACTGAAAAATATCCCGCTCCCAAAGACCTAAAAATAAATTCGCGTATGAGGGGGCACAAGCCGCCCCCATCGCAGTTCCTTGTAATTGTAGAAACACCTGTTCCTTAAAGGTAAAGCAATTATGCGTGAGCATGAATTCCAGAAGTACTAAAAGAAATTTTACCAAGTCATTATCCAGATTACTATTATGCAGGAACCAAGATACAGCTGCCAGTCCTTGAGAATGTCTAATCGACGTATATAATGCCTCTACGTCGGCTGTAACTAAGATCATATTATCTTCTAAATGAAGTTGATCTAACCTCCTTAAGGCTGCTGTTGTGTCGAGGGTGTGTGAGGGCAAGCTAAAAACTAGAGGTTTTAAATAATAGTCAAGAATTTTACAGACTAATTCATTAAGTCCCTCATTCCCCGACACAATGGGCCGGCCAGGTGGATCACTAGGATTCTTATGCAGCTTAGGTAGCAGATAGAAGGTTGGCAATTTAGGTTTTAAGGATTCAATAGATTCTAATAATTTTTTAGGAATAATTCCATCACCATATGCGTCAAGCATAATATTAATCAACTCTCTTTGAAACTCTTGTAAGGGAATATATGATAGTTTTTTATAACACCTGGTATCATAGAGCAGCTTAAATGCCTGTTTCTCATAGAGATGGTTAGGCCAGATAACTAAATTGCCGCCCTTATCTGCCATTTTGAAAGTTACATCTTTCCACCCTTGCAATTCTTGGATGATTTTTCTTTCCTTAACCCCTTCCCGACCCATGACGCCACGTAGGCGTCATGAAAACCCGTGCCAATCCGACCCATGACGCCTATGTGGCGTCATGGAATGATCGCGTCCCTGCAGATTGGGTGAAGGGGTTAACTCCCATTTTACCCGATCTGCAGAGACAGGGGGAGTGGTGCTTCAGCCCAGGGGGGGTGGCTTCACCCCCCCGTGGCTACGATCGCTCTGATTGGCTGTTGAAAGTGAAACTGCCAATCAGAGCGATTTGTAATATTTCACCTAAAAAAATGGTGAAATATTACAATCCAGCCATGGCCGATGCTGCAATATCATCGGCCATGGCTGGAAATACTTAAGTGACGCCCCCCACACCCACCGATCGCCCCCCCAGTCCTCCGTTATGGGGTCCGGTCCCCTCCGTCCGCCTGCCGGCTCCCCCGTCCTCCTGTCCACTCCCTCCTTGTTTAAATTCACCCCCCCTGTGGTCCGATCACCCCCCGTGTGCTCCAATCCACCCCCCCACCACCCCTTCATACTTACCGATCCTCCCGGTGTCCGTACGTCTCCTCGCTGGGCGCCGCCATCTTCCAATATGGCGGGTGCATGCTCAGTGCGCCCGCCGAATCTGCCAGCCGGCAGATTCCTTACAAGTACATTTTGATCGCTGTGGTAGGTTCTATCACAGCGATCAAAATAAAAAAAATAATAAATACCCCCCCCCTTTATCACCCCCATAGGTAGGGAGAATAATAAAATAAAGAAAATATATATTTTTTTTCTTTCGTTTTCCACTAGGGTTAGGGTTAGAACTAGGGTTAGGGTTAGAACTAGGGGTAGGGTTAGGGGTAGGGTTAGGGTTACGGGTAGGGTTAGGGGTAGGGTTATGGCATGTGCGGATTTGGCTGCGGATCCGCAGCGGATTGGCCGCGGATCCGCAGCGGATTGGCCGCGGATCCGCAGCGGATTTGGCTGCGGATCCGCAGCGGATTGGCCGCTACGAATTCGTTGCAGTTTTCCATCAGGTTTACAGTACCATGTACACCTATGGAAAACCAAATCCACTGTGCCCATGGTGCGGAAAATTCCGTGCAGAAACGCTGCGTTGTATTTTCTGCAGCATGTCAATTCTTTGTGCGGATTCCGCAGCGTTTTACACCTGTTCCTCAATAGGAATCCGCAGGTGAAATCCGCAAAAAAAACACTGGAAATCTGCTGTAAATCTGCAGGTAAAACGCAGTGCCTTTTACCTGCGGATTTTTCAAAAATCGTGCGGAAAAATCTCACACGAATCCGCAACGTGGGCACATAGCCTTAGGGTTAGGGTTGGAATTAGAGTTAGGGTACCGTCTCACAGTGGCACTTTGATCGCTACGACGGTACGATCCGTGACGTTCCAGCAATATCCATACGATATCGCTGTGTCTGACACGCAGCAGCGATCAGGGACCCTGCTGAGAATCGTACGTCGTAGCAGATCGTTTGGAACTTTCTTTCGTCGCTGGATCTCCCGCTGTCATCGCTGGATCGTTGTGACAGCGATCCAGCGATGCGTTCGCTTGTAACCAGGGTAAACATCGGGTTACTAAGCGCAGGGCCGCGCTTAGTAACCCGATGTTTACCGTGGTTACCAGCGTAAAAGTAAAAAAAATAAAACCGTACATACTCACATTTCGGTGTCCTTCAGGTCCCTTGCCGTCTGCTTCCCGCTCTGACTGTCTGCCGGCCGGAAAGTGAGAGCACAGCACAGCAGTGACGTCACCGCTGCGCTCTGCTCTCACTGTACGGCGGCACTCAGTCAGAGCGGGAAGCAGACGGCAAGGGACCTGAAGGACACCGAAATGTGAGTATGTACGGTTTTTTTTTTTTTACTTTTACGCTGGTAACCACGGTAAACATCGGGTTACTAAGCGTGGCCCTGCGCTTAGTAACCCGATGTTTACCCTGGTTACCCGGGACCTTGGCATCGTTGGTCGCTGGAGAGTGGTCTGTGTGACAGCTCCCCAGCGACCACACAATGACTTTCCAACGATCACGGCCAGGTCGTATCGCTGGTTGTGAACGTTGGTAAATCGTTATGTGAGACGGTACCCTTAGGGTTGGAATTAGGGCTAGGGTTGGAAATAGGGTTAAGATTAGGCTTGTGGTTAGGGTTAAGGATAGGGTTAGGGTTGTGTTGGGGTTACAGTTGTGGGTAGGGTTGGGATTAGGGTTAGGATTAGGGTTAGGGTTGGATTTAGGGTTACGGGTGTGTTGGGGTTAGGGTTGTGGTTAGGGGTGTGTTGGGGTTAGGGTTGTTATTAGGGTTATAGCTACAGTTGGGATTAGGGTTAGGGGTGTGTTGGGGTTAGTGTTGAAGTTAGAATTGAGGGGTTTCCACTGTTTAGGCACATCAGGGGTCTCCAAACGCAACATGGCGCCACCATTGATTCCCGCCAATCTTGCGTTCAAAAAGTCAAATGGTGCGCCCTCCCTTCCAAGCCCCGACGTGCGCCCAAACAGTGGTTTACCCCCACATATGGGATACCAGCGTACTCAGGACAAACTGGGCAACAACTATTGGGGTCCAATTTCTCCTGTTACCCTTGCAAAAATAAAAAATTACTTGCTAAAACATAATTTTTGAGGAAAAAACAATTATTTTTTATTTTCATGGCTCTACGTTATAAACTTATGTGAAGCACTTGGGGGTTGAAAGTGCTCACCACACATCTAGATAAGATCCTTTTGGGGTCTAGTTTCCAAAATGGGGTCACTTGTGGGGTGTTTCTACTGTTTAGGCACATCAGGGGCTCTGCAAATGCAACGTGACGCCCGCAGACCATTCCATCAAAGTCTGCATTTCAAATGTCACTACTTCCCTTCCAAGCCCTGACGTGCGCCCAAACAGTGGTTTACCCCCACATATGGGGTACCAGCATACTCACAACAAACTGGGCAACAAATATTGGGGTCCAATTTCTCTTGCTACCCCGGGGAAAAAAAAATTGCTTGCTAAAACATCTTTTTTGAGGACAGAAAAATGATTTTTAATTTTCACAGCTCTGCGTTGTAAACTTCTGTGAAGCACTTGGGGGTTGAACGTGCTCACCACACATCTAGATAAGTTCCTTGGGGGGTCTAGTTTCCAAAATGGGGTCACTTGTGGGGGGTTTCTACTGTTTAGGCACATCAGGGGCTCTGCAAACGTAACATGATTCCCGCAGACCATTCCATCAAAGTCTGCATTCCAAATCGTCACTACTTCCCTTCCGAGCCCCGGCATGTGCCCAAACAGTGGTTTACCCCCACATATGGGGTATCAGCGTACTCAGGAGAAACTGGACAACAACTTTTGGGGTCCAATTTCTCCTGTTACCCTTGGGAAAATAAAAAATTGTGGGTTAAAAAATCATTTTTGAGGAAAGAAAAATAATTTTTTATTTTCATGGCTCTGCGTTATAAACTTCTGTGAAGCACTTGGGGGTTCAAAGTGCTCACCACACATCTAGATTAGTTCCTTGGGAGGTCTAGTTTCCAAAATGGGGTCACTTGTGCAGGAGCTCCAATGTTTAGGCACACAGGGGCTCTCCAAACGCGACATGGTGTCCGCTAATGATTGAAGCTAATTTTCCATTCAAAAAGACAAATGGCGTGCCTTCCCTTCCGAGCCCTGCCGTGCGCCCAAACAGTGGTTTACCCCCACATATGGGGTATCATCGTACTCAGGACAAACTGGACAACAACATTTGGGGTCCAATTTCTCCTATTATCATTGGGAAAATAAAAAACTCCGGGCTAAAAATCATTTTTGAGGAAAGAAAAATATTTTTTTTATTTTCATGGCTCTGTGTTATAAACTTCTGCGAAGCACCTGGGGGTTTTAAGTGCTCACTATGCATCTAGATTAGTTTCTTGGGGGGTCTAGTTTCCAAAATGGGGTCACTTGTAGGGGAGCTCCAATGTTTAGGCACACAGGGGCTCTCCAAACGCGACATGGTGTCCACTAACGATTGGAGCTAATTTTCCATTCAAAAAGTCAAATGGCGCGCCTTCCCTTCCGAGCCTTGCCGTGCACCCAAACAGTGGTTTACCCCCACATATGAGGTATCGGCGTACTCAGGAGAAATTGCCCAACAAATTTTAGGATCCATTTTATCCTGTCGCGAATGTGAAAATGAAAAAATTGAGGCTAAAAGAAATTTTGTGTGAAAAAAAAGTACTTTTTCATTTTTACGGATCAATTTGTGAAGCACCTGAGGGTTTAAAGTGCTCACTATGCATCTAGATAAGTTCCTTGGGGGGTCTAGTTTCCAAAATGGGGTCACTTGTGGGGGAGCTCCAATGTTTAGGCACACAGGGCCTCTCCAAACCTGACATGGTGTCCGCTAACTATGGAGATAATTTTTCATTCAAACAGTCAAATGGCGCTCCTTCCCTTCCGAGCCTTACCATGTGCCCAAACAGTAGTTTACCCCCACATATGAGGTATTGGCGTACTCAGGAGAAATTGCCCAACCAATTTTAGGATCCATTTTATCCTGTTGCCCATGTGAAAATGAAAAAATTGAGGCTAAAAGAAATTTTGTGTGAAAAAAAAGTACTTTTTCATTTTTACGGATTAATTTGTGAAGCACCTGGGGGTTTAAAGTACTCACTATGCTTCTAGATAAGTTCCTTGGGGGGTCTAGTTTCCAAAATGGGGTCATTTGTGGGGGAGCTCCAATTTTTAGGCACACGGGGGCTCTCCAAACGCGACATGGTGTCCGCTAAAGATTGGAGCCAGTTTTTCATTCAAAAAGTCAAATGGCGCTCCTTCCCTTCCGAGCCCTGCCGTGCGCCCAAACAGTGGTTTACCCCCACATATGAGGTATCAGCGTACTCAGGACAAATTGGACAACAACATTCGTGGTCCAGTTTCTCCTTTTACCCTGGGGAAAATAAAAAAATTGTTGCGAAAAGATCATTTTTGTGACTAAAAAGTTAAATGTTCATTTTTTACTTCCATGTTGCTTCTGCTGCTGTGAAGCACCTGAAGGGTTAATAAACTTCTTGAATGTGGTTTTGAGCACCTTGAGGGGTGCAGTTTTTAGAATGGTGTCACTTTTGGGTATTTTCAGCCATATAGAACCCTCAAACTGACTTCAAATGTGAGGTGGTCCCTAAAAAAAATGGTTTTGTAAATTTTGTTGTAAAAATGAGAAATCACTGGTCAAATTTTAACCCTTATAACTTCCTAGCAAAAAAAAAAATTTGTTTCCAAAATTGTGCTGATGTAAAGTAGACATGTGGGAAATGTTATTTATTAACTATTTTGTGTCACATAACCAGGGCCGGACTGGGACTAAAATTCAGCCCTGGCATTTGAAGTTACACAGGCCCACTTGTCACATGGTGACTGTATAATATCTTTGTACACTTGTAGGCAGGGCCGGTTTTAGGCAAAGTGGGGCCCTAGGCAAAGTTTAAAATGGGTCCCCAAATGCTAACATATTGCACATCACACAGAAGCATTTCGGTTGTATTTACTTACATGCGCTGATCTCAGGCCGCTAAATGAGTTTGTTCGACAATACTGAAGTTGTTCACCGCTTGTTTCCCGGCCTCTTTCCACCAGCTGAGGAATAATGATGAGACAGAACGATCACTAATAGATCACTAACAGATCACCATACAGTATCATGTTTTCAGCAGCACATCTACAGTTTACACTGGCAATGTGCTGCTGACAACAAGGCTTTTTGTTCCAGCAAAAACAATCCGAATATGCAGCATTTTACTTGTTTAGTAAAATACACCCCATAGTCCTCCATATATTATAATGTGCTCCATAGTCCTCCATATAGTATAATACACTCCCTTTAGTCCTCCATATATTAAAATACATTGCTCAGTCCTCCACATAGTATAATACACTCCTCATAGTCCTCCATATAGCATAATACAATCCTCATAGTCCTCCATATAGCATAATACAATCCTCATAGTGCTCCATATAGCATAATACAATCCTCATAGTGCTCCATATAGTATAATGCACCGCCACAGTCATCCATGTAGTACAATTCACTTCCCATAGTATAATGCACCCCATAGTTCTTCATATAGTATAACGTATTCCCCATAGTCCTCGATACAGTATAATGCAGCCCACATAGAGTATAATGCAGCCACCCCACAGAGTATAATGCAGCCACCCCACAGAGTATAATGCAGCCACCCCACAGAGTATAATGCAGCCACCCCAGAGTATGTAACCCCCATAGAATATAATACAGCCCACCTCCCCATAATATATAATGTAGCCCCGGTTAGAATATAATGCAGCCCCCCATAGTATATAACGCAGCCTCCCCCATAGAATATAATATACCCCCACAATAGTATATAACACAGCCACATAGTACATAACATGGCCTCCCCCATAGAATATAATATACTCCCCATAGTATATAGCAAAGCCCGCATATTATATAGCACAAACCGCATAGTATACAGCACAGCCTGCATACTATAGCACAGCTCGCGTAGTAGATAACACAGCCCACACAGCAGTATTCAGCACAGACCACACAGTAGTATTCAGCACAGACCACACAGTAGTATACAGCACAGACCACACAGTAGTATACAGCACAGCCCACGTAGAAGTATACAGCACAGTCCACACAGTAGTATACAGCACAGCCCACAGAGTAATATATACAGCACAGCCCACAAAGTAATATATACAGCACAGCCCACAAAGTAATATATACAGCACAGCCCACAGAGAACTATATACAGCACAGCCCACAGAGAACTATATACAGCACAGCCCACAGAGAACTATATAAAGCACAGCCCACAGAGAACTATATAAAGCACAGCCCAGAGTACTATATACAGCACAGCCCAGAGTACTATATACAGCACAGCCCAGAGAGTACTATATACAGCACAGCCCACAGAGAACTATATACAGCACAGCCCACAGAGAACTATATAAAGCACAGCCCACAGAGAACTATATACAGCACAGCCCACAGAGTACTATATACAGCACAGCCCACAGAGAACTATATACAGCCCACAGTAGTATACAGCACAGAGCACAGCCCACAGAGAACTATATACAGCACAGAGCACAGCCCACAGAGAACTATATACAGCACAGAGAACAGCCCACAGAGAACTATATACAGCCCACAGTAGCATACAGCACAGAGCACAGCCCACAGAGAGCTATATACAGCCCACAGCAGTATACAGCACAGAGCACAGCCCACAGAGTACTATATACAGCCCACAGTAGTATACAGCACAGAGAACAGCCCACAGAGAGCTATATACAGCCCACAGCAGTATACAGCACAGAGCACAGCCCACAGAGTACTATATACAGCCCACAGTAGTATACAGCACAGAGCACAGCCCACAGAGTACTATATACAGCCCACAGCAGTATACAGCACAGAGAACAGCCCACAGAGAGCTATATACAGCCCACAGCAGTATACAGCACAGAGAACAGCCCACAGAGTACTATATACAGCCCACAGTAGTATACAGCACAGAGAACAGCCCACAGAGAGCTATGTACAGCCCACAGCAGTATACAGCACAGAGCACAGCCCACAGAGTACTATATACAGCCCACAGTAGTATACAGCACAGAGCACAGCCCACAGAGTACTATATACAGCCCACAGCAGTATACAGCACAGAGAACAGCCCACAGAGAGCTATATACAGCCCACAGCAGTATACAGCACAGAGCACAGCCCACAGAGTACTATATACAGCCCACAGTAGTATACAGCACAGAGAACAGCCCACAGAGAGCTATATACAGCCCACAGCAGTATACAGCACAGAGCACAGCCCACAGATAACTATATACAGCCCACAGTAGTATACAGCACAGAGCACAGCCCACAGAGAACTATATACAGCCCACAGCAGTATACAGCACAGAGCACAGCCCACAGAGAACTATATACAGCCCACAGTAGTATACAGCACAGAGCACAGCCCACAGAGAGCTATATACAGCCCACAGCAGTATACAGCACAGAGCACAGCCCACAGAGTACTATATACAGCCCACAGTAGTATACAGCACAGAGCACAGCCCACAGAGAACTATATACAGCCCACAGCAGTATACAGCACAGAGCACAGCCCACAGAGAACTATATACAGCCCACAGTAGTATACAGCACAGAGCACAGCCCACAGAGAGCTATATACAGCCCACAGCAGTACACAGCACAGAGAACAGCCCACAGAGAGCTATATACAGCCCACAGCAGTATACAGCACAGAGCACAGCCCACAGAGTACTATATACAGCCCACAGCAGTATACAGCACAGAGAACAGCCCACAGAGAGCTATATACAGCCCACAGCAGTATACAGCACAGAGCACAGCCCACAGAGTACTATATACAGCCCACAGCAGTATACAGCACAGAGCACAGCCCACAGAGAACTATATACAGCCCACAGCAGTATACAGCACAGAGCACAGCCCACAGAGTACTATATACAGCCCACAGCAGTATACAGCACAGAGAACAGCCCACAGAGAGCTATATACAGCCCACAGCAGTATACAGCACAGAGCACAGCCCACAGATAACTATATACAGCCCACAGTAGTATACAGCAGAGCACAGCCCACAGAGAACTATATACAGCACACAGTAGTATACAGCACAGAGCACAGCCCACAGAGTACTATATATAGCACAGAGCACACAGTAGTATACAGCACAGAGCACAGCCCACAGAGAGCTATATACAGCCCACAGCAGTATACAGCACACAGCAGTATACAGCACAGACCACAGCCCAGAGAACTATATACAGCCCACAGTAGTATACAGCACAGAGCACAGCCCACAGAGAACTATATACAGCCCACAGCAGTATACAGCACAGAGCACAGCCCACAGAGAACTATATACAGCCCACATCTCTTCTCTTCCTCCCCTCACCTCCTCCGAGAATGGCCCCACAGTCCAGAAAAAAAAAAAACTCTCCTCACCTCTCCTCGTGCCCAGCGTTGCTTCCTGGTTCCTGCTCCTGTCTCAGCAGCTGCAGTCTGCCCGGGACACAGCAGGTGCGCGATGATATGACGTCATCGCGCACCCGCAGTGTCAGAGGCAGAGCGGGGAATGATGGGAGAGGAGCGTCTGTAGACGCTCTCTCCTCCATCATTGCATTCAACTGTACCGGCGTCTATACGCCGGTATAGTTGAATGCGGGGGCGGTGGATTGGGCGGCCCACCACTGGCACCGGCCCTTCTGGCATTTGCCAGAAGTGCCCTATGGCCAGTCCGGCCCTGCACATAACTCTCTGGTTTAACAGAATAAAAATTCAAAATGTGAAAATTGCAAAATTTTCAAATTTTTCGCAAATTTCCGTTTTTTTCAGAAATTATCGACCTAAATTTACCACTAACATGAAGCCCAATATGTCACGAAAAAACAATCTCAGAACCGCAAGGATCCGTTGAAGCGTTCCTGAGTTATTACCTCATAAAGGGACACTGGTCAGAATTGCAAAAAATGGCAAGGTCATTAAGGCCAAAATAGGCTGGGTCATGAAGGGGTTAAAATGGAATAATATATTTAAAGCATCTATGATACTGATTGTTTTCTACTATTATACCTGGTTCTATTTCCCTATGTACCTGATTTTGCTGGGTGGTACTTTACTTCTATATATGTCAATTTTGTCTATGTATAATAAAGTATTTATATTTTAAAGAAAAGGCTCTTTACCTCGTTGATTAATATACAATTGGGGTGTTGTGGTATATCGTATCTTGAGCTTATTTAAATATTGAATTGAGAGATCCCATGGTGTTTAATTGATTGGTTTTCTGTTTTATAACAGTATTGGATTTCTGAAAATGGATTTCAAAGCCAGAGAAAAAGTTTGGCTGGATAAAGCAACTGATCTGTTCAAACAAAGTACCACTACCAATTTTAATACTACCTATAGTGACAATAAGGAATTGATGAATAAATATAAAAATGTTTATAACAAAAAATTAAGAATTTGGTGGACTAAGACTACTCTAAATAATTATATACAGCAGGGTATTGTTCCACGTGGACTCAGGATACAACTCTATCCAACTTTTGGATTAGATGATGTGGAACTAACAAGTAAATGGATTAATGCAGCCTCACTGTGCTCTATATCTTTCATGGAAATTATTAATGCTAAAAACACAATGTTATTGGACGAAATTGATATAGAACTTAATCAAATATATAAAGATTTGACATCCAAATTAACAGCTGAAGAATTAGGTAAATTCACTGTGGATGTCAATGCACAGATTGAGAAATGGGAACAACAAATTAGCACTGCTAAGATGAAAAAATATAAACGTGACAGACAGGATTTTGAACAGAAAAAGATCTTCCATTGGCAAAGTAAATCAACGGGGAGTGAGAAATCTGGTCCCCAAAATAGAAGTCCATCAGTCTCCTCTATCTCGTCAGTGTCTAGCAATGCACCTTCTATTCAAGAACAGGAATATCGTAATCCAAGACATATGAAAACCCGTTTTGGTGGGAGAGGTGGTCATCAGGGGAGACGTGGTTTCAATCATGGCAACAAGAGGAATGACCAATATAAGGTAATTAATTTATCCTCCCATGTCCTCTCTGATGACCACTTATCCTTATTGCAAAAGGGTTTAACTTTTTCTCCTCCTCAACCTATAGACCTCTTCACGACTGTGAAAGATATCCATTTATTTGCAAGAAAGCTAATTTTAAAAAGATTTCATGAAAAAAACAGTATGGGATTGAAGTTGGACTCCATAAAGGAATCTGAAGTACTTGCAGCTCTTGAATCACTTGCAGAAGAAAATGACTCCCAGGAGATGGTGAGCAAATTTCCAAATTTTCTGTTCAATAAATCAAAAAAATTTCTGAATATTAATACCTGCCCTGCGGTAGAGATATTTGTTAAAATGGTGACCAATGATTTGGAAAACATGAATCATAAATTTTATGGTGGACCCTCTCATTTTAAGGAAAGATAAATCATCCAAGAATTGCAAGGGTGGAAAGATGTAACTTTCAAAATGGCAGATAAGGGCGGCAATTTAGTTATCTGGCCTAACCATCTCTATGAGAAACAGGCATTTAAGCTGCTCTATGATACCAGGTGTTATAAAAAACTATCGTATATTCCCTTACGAGTTTCAAAGAGAGTTGGTTAATATTATGCTTGACGCATATGGTGATGGAATTATTCCTAAAAAATTATTAGAATCTATTGAATCCTTAAAACCTAAATTGCCAACCTTCTATCTGCTACCTAAGCTGCATAAGAATCCTAGTGATCCACCTGGCTGGCCCATTGTGTCGGGGAATGAGGGACTTAATGAATTAGTCTGTAAAATTCTTGACTATTATTTAAAACCTCTAGTTTTTAGCTTGCCCTCACACACCCTCAACACAACAGCAGCCTTAAGGAGGTTAGATCAACTTCATTTAGAAGATAATATGATCTTAGTTACAGCCGACGTAGAGGCATTATATACGTCGATTAGACATTCTCAAGGACTGGCAGCTGTATCTTGGTTCCTGCATAATAGTAATCTGGATAATGACTTGGTAAAATTTATTTTAGTACTTCTGGAATTCGTGCTCACGCATAATTGCTTTACCTTTAAGGAACAGGTGTTTCTACAATTACAAGGAACTGCGATGGGGGCGGCTTGTGCCCCCTCATACGCGAATTTATGTTTAGGTCTTTGGGAGCGGGATATTTTTCAGTGCTCTCCCACTCCAGGTGTGGACAAAATCCACAACTGGATAAGATATATCGACGACATTATGTTTGTCTGGGAGGGCACTGAAGATGAACTCACTGACCTCATGAGACACCTTAATAATAATGAATTAAATATACATTTGACATACTCCTCTGGACGGAGAGTTACGTTTTTGGACATTGATGTATCGGTGAATCCAGATGGTTCAATTTTTACCACCATTTTTAGAAAACCTACTTCCACCAATTCATTACTACACGCCGAATCCTCTCATTTACCTTATGCTATTAGGTCCATTCCAGTAGGACAATATTTGAGGGCAAAAAGAATTTGCTCTACTGAAGATGCCTTCCAAACTCAAGCATCTGATTTGTACTCTAGGTTTCGGGAAAGGGGATATGGTCATCGACTAATCCGTCATGCCTATAATAGAGCCCGCAAGGTGACAAGGAATCAGCTTCTTTATATGAATAAAGACAAGAAACCTGAATTCGATAAAGTAAGACTGATTACGAATTTTAGTGGCCAATGGAAAGAACTAACAAACATCATACAAAATCGTTGGGCTATTTTATTAACTGATCCTATTTTGAGAAAAACTTTGACTCCTAAACCCCTTATAACAGCTAAAAGATCAAAAAATCTGTCTGATCTGTTGGTAAGGAGTCATTACGGTCCAAAAAAATCCATCCAGATGAACCCCTTTGGTGAAGTGCAAGGTTTCTTTCCCTGTAAAAAATGCAAGGCTTGTGCGAATACGATCAAGAGTAAGGTTTTTCACAATTCTGACCACTCACGTACTTTTTCTATCCAGAAATATCTTACTTGCACATCACAAGGAGTAATTTATCTAGCCTATTGTCCTTGTAACAAATCGCATATCGGCATGACCACTCATGAGTTTCGCATCAGGATACGTGAGCATATACGCGACATAGAAAAATCTAAAGATCCAAATGAAAATGAACAGTTAAAAACTCTGGCTAGACATTTCAAAGCTGTTCATAATTCTGATGCTACTAACCTCCGTTTTATGGCAATTGACCAAGTGACCTTGGGGATCAGGGGAGGCAATTTGTTTAGAGTATTATCTCAAGTGGAAAGCCGTTGGATTTATAGGCTGAACACTTTAGTTCCTAATGGTTTAAATGAGAGTCATGGATTCAGTTCATTCCTTTGAAATAGTGTTCACTATAGGATTACTATCCCCTAGTTTTTAGTATGTTCGTATATGTTTTATTCGGTTTTATAATTTTAATTTACATGTTCAATTATCTTTTTAGATATGTTTATCTATATATTTGAGTGACCAAATATGTTGAATGTGGATGAAGTGAGCTGAAGAAGGATATACGCTGGATTTGAAGAGCTATCAAGCATAATTATGCACAACTGTATTATTAGGTTTATTATATTTATACTAGATGGTGGCCCGATTCTAACGCATCGGGTATTCTAGAATATGCATGTCCACGTAGTATATTGGCCATTTACGTAGTATATTGCCCAGCTACATAGTATACAGCACAGCGACGTAGGATATTGCGCAGCTACGTAGTATATTGCACAGAGCCACATAGTATATTGCACAGCTTTGTAGTATATTGCCCAGCCTTGTAGTATATTGTCCAGCCACGTAGTCTTGTAGTATACAGCAGAGCCACGTAGTATATTGCCCAGCCTTGTAGTATATTGCCCTGCCACGTAGTGTATTGCCCAGCTACATAGTACACAGCACAGCGACGTAGGATATTGCGCAGCTACGTTGTATATTGCACAGAGCCACATAGTATATTGTCCAGCCACGTAGTATATTGCCCAGCCTTGTAGTATACAGCAGAGCCACGTAGGATATTGCCCAGTGACGTAGTATATTACCGAGGCACGTATGTCACAGGGCCAAAAAATTAAAAATAAACATACTCACCTAACGATCCGAGGGCCCCTTGCAGTGTATCATACTCACCATTCTTGTCGCTGCTCCTCGGCGTCCCGTGACTCCTCTTCCTGGGATCCTGTGCAGATGGTAGTGCTCGGCTTCAGGAAAATGGCCGCGGGATGCCGCGCATGCGCAGATCGAGATCGCGGCAGCCATTTTCCTGAAGCCGAGTTCCATTGCAAGTGCCAGGGCTGGTGGGAGCAGGACCTATGAAGACATCGCGCTCACATGACCGTGACGTCACGGCAGGTCCTTGCCGCACACCGGCCCTGGGACGGGACCGAACCGCAAGCTGACGGTTGTAATGGAGCGGTCCGGGGAGCGTGGCGAGGAGCGAGAAAGGCGGCGGAGGGTGAGTATAGCAGGTTTTTTTTTTTTATTTATTATTTTTAACATTAAATTTTGTACTATTGATGCCGCATAGGCAGCGTCAATAGTACAAAGTTGGGGACACACAGGGTTAATAGCAGCGGTAACGGAGTGCGTTACCCGCGGCATAACGCGGTCCGTTACCGCCGGCATTAACCCTGTGTGAGCTGTGTATGCGGGCGCGCCGGCAGTGAGTGCGGGGAGTAAGCGGCCATTTTTTCTGGACTGTGCGCGTCGCTGATTGGTCGCGGCAGCCATGACAGGCAGCTGCCGAGACCAATCAGCGAACGAATAACCGTTACAGAAGGACAGACGGAAGTACCCTTAGGCAATTATATAGTAGATTATGTAAATCATTCTTGTAATTTTATGGTGTTTACTGATGAAACTGTACTTTATAATTATCAGTAATTTATATTGTGGAATTCACTTTATTTATATTTATATTATGCAGATCATTCTTGTAATTTTATGGTGTTTACTGATAAAACTGTACTTTATAATTATCAGTAATTTATATTGCACATTTCACTTTATTTATTTATATTTATATTATGCAGATCATTCTTGTAATTTGATGGTGTTTACTGATAAAACTGTACTTTATAATTATCAGTAATTTATATTGCACATTTCACTTTATTTATTCATATTTTATATGGTCAAATTTGGGCCATTAGTCTTTTGAATATTTATGCACTGATATATATATTTATTATTATTATATAATAATTATTTTTTTATACCTATATTTTCATTATTTATATTTATAGAGGTATTGGTTTTGTTCACTTATATTGTTAATGCTGTATTTATGTATTTTTACTATTGTGCATGCTTGTACTTTGATTATTGTTGAATATACCATTTAAATGTATGTCCACATAGACATAAGAACAAATATCATGCCTCTTTATGCTATCACTGCGGTGATAGAAGTTGGTAGTATTGCCGTTCATGTCTTTGGTTCAGGTCTGTGCGCATGCCCGGGGACTCCCGAGCCCGGACCTTCCAGATTCGCTCACGTGATACGTTGGCGTCCCCCGCTGCTAGGCAGCGGTGGATTGCTTGCGTCTCAGGAGCGAAGGAGGAAGTGCCCAGATGGGGCCGGGGAATACTCGCGCATGCGCCTTACATTACCGGATACCAATTAGGAACGGCACTTATATCATTGGTTCCCTCAAACTATATATACGGATGTTTGTGTTATGTTAAGCCACGCCTCCTGAAGAAGAAAGGCGAAAAGCGCGTCGGGGCGCCAGGTCAAGGGTCCAGGTTTCTAGTTGGAAGTAAGTGTAGTGGGTATTATTGGCACCATGAGCACCTTATGTCGCTAGTACTTATAGCTGGATTTGTACGCTGCACTGACAGCACATTTGCTGGGTTCTCATGCGCTATAAATAGCACTTGGAAATTAATTTAACATTATATAGGCAGCCTTTACCCCCTTGCTTACTTCCCTTTCAAAGGGCCAGTCATATTATTTGTTCCTTAGAATTAAAATATATTTTTCTGGGGCGCCAGGTTAAAGGTCCAGGGCTCTAATTGGAATTAAGTTTAGTGGGGAGTATTGGTACTATCGGCACCTTTATGTTGCTAGTATTTATAGCCGGATTTTGTACGCTGCACTGACAGCTCATTCTCTGGGTTCTCATGTGTTATAATTAACACTTGGAACTAATTCTATATTATATAGGCAGCTTTCACCTCCTTGCTTACCTCCCCCTTTTAAAGGGCCATTTATATTATTTGTTTCAAAATATTTTTCTATTAATATATACGGTCCAAATATTTATGGCTTTGGAATAATATATTTAAAACATCTATGATACTGATTGTTTTCTACTATTATACCTGGTTCTATTTCCCTATGTACCTGATTTTGGTGGGTGGTACTTTACTTCTATATATGTCAATTTTGTCTATGTATAATAAAGTATTTATATTTTAAAGAAAAGGCTCTTTACCTCGTTGATTAATATACAATTGGGGTGTTGTGGTATATCGTATCTTGAGCTTATTTAAATATTGAATTGAGAGATCCCATGGTGTTTAATCTATTCCAACACGCAACTTATATTGCTTTTGGTAATAAAGGAGTGCACCATATACACATTATTCCTCGTATCCAGGGGAATTCATCTCGGCAGTAAGACCATGACTGGCATATGTATATTAGAAACGATCTCGACCGCCTGGAACCTGTCCTATTACATGATCCCTGTTCCAATGATGGCGATGGATCCTTCCCCCATCTTCTGGTCCTGACGTGTTTTGTTTTACCTCATCAAGGGATACCGTTGGGATTGTTAATACCTCTGCCGCCCAGCAGTTAATACCTTCGCACCAGACTGTAGGGTGTGTGCCAGGGATAAAAAAGACGGTGCGTGGGAAAGCGAGGCAGTTGGCGGGAAGACAGAGTGCGCAGCAGGAGAAGGTTCACTCACTCTCCGTGGAGCTATGCAATAGGCCAGACCTGCGCTGCAGCACTTCCGCCCTTGAACAGACCGACTGTGAGGAATGCATATCTGCGTGCCCTCTTACCCCAGTCTCTGGGAATTCGTCCCGCATCATTCCGCCTTCTGCCGCGGGCTCATGGCCTGAGTCAGGCCCGCTGAGTCATCCAGAGCCGGGTAGCGTCATCCCTGCCTCTGCCTGTTAACTGAGTCCCAGGCCGGCGGTACCACAGACGACTTCTCAGCATGGACATCTTCCCGGTATTCCAGGACCTTGCCTCTGAGAACCAGGATTCATCGCATCTGCCACGAGGCAGTATATTAACTTTCTTCAACATCAGGCCAGAGACTTCACACGTCACCTACGACGCCACCATGGGAGATTAAGCTCCAACAGGCCGGAACCCATCAGACTGATAAGTTTACCTGTTGCGTAACCATTTGCTCTTACCCTGTCATAATATTTAGTTTAACTCTCCTCTTAACCCTTTCTCACCCTGCGTGGAGTAACCCCTGTAATAAACCCTTTAACTCTTGCTCTGCCTCCTGCTCGTCACTGCATCTCTCATCTCTGCTATTCTTACAATGTCAGAGCCCCTGAGTTGCCAGAACAGCAGAACCTCCCATAAGAGACCCCATATTACAAACTACATCTCAATTAATTCACTTAGGGGCGCAGTGATCATATTATCACCACAGATGGGTCACTGAATTTTATACCATTGGGCAATGAAGAAAAAATAATTCCTTTTTTACCACCAAAATTTTGTTTTAGCCTCAGATTTTATATTTTCACACTGGGAAATGGGTAAAAATGGCACCAAAATTTGTCCCACAACTTCTGAGGAATGTAGAAATATCCCATATGGTGGCTGTCCAGAATTGTTTAGCCATACGGAGATACCGGGAGGGACGGAGTGCTATTTGCAAATAGCGATCCATCCCTCCTGAGTCTCGCTGTATGGCTAAACAGTACTGTTATACAGGAGGCATCCTGGAGAGCAGAATTGTCTATAATACTTTGCGGACTGCGTATATAGAGACCCTAAGTGCTAGAAGAGCAAAATCCCCCCTCAAGTGACCCCATTTTGGAAATTATAACCCTTTGGGAATTTATTGACAGCTGTAGTGAAGATTTAGACTCCATGGGTGCTTTCCAGAAACAAGCAGCAGTGGATGCTGCTGAGTGAAATTTGGCATTTGGATTTGGGGGCACAAAATTTGCTGAATTTATTTTTTTTTGGGGGGTGAGGGCCATTTCTCTTTTCCAGAGCCTTTGTACTACCAGTAACATGGAAGCCCCTATATTTTCATTGAGAGGTGAAGGACGTGAGTGGGGACTTGCATTTTTTGTGGATTGAGTTGAAGCTTTTATTGGGAATATTTTACATAATGTTTAGGATCACATTTATCCAGCGCTCTATGCTGAGCACTTACTTTGGAGTTCCCATCTAAATCTCTGAGTGACCTGACAGATGAAACCGCCAAGGGATTCAGTCATTGGTTAAACTTATTTTTTACGCCGTTCCTTGTGATGTATAAATGATTACACAACTTTATTCTTTGGGTTGATGCAATTACAGCGATGCCAGATTTATAACAGGTTTTTCTGTTTGGCTGCTGTCACACACAAAAAGACACTTTTTTTTCAAAAACTAATTTTTGCAACGCCATATTTTGAGAGCTATAATTTTTTCATATTTCGGCTAACAGAGTCATGTGAAGGCTTATTTTTTGCAGGGCGAGTTGACGTTTGTACTGATACCATTTTTGGGCTTTTGGGAGGCAGAATAAACAAAAACCAACAATTCAGGAATGTTTTTTTTTTCCCGTTTTTTTTTATGTTTTGGCGCTTTTGCACATTAAAAACTATTTTATAGAAAAAAATTATTATTTTTGCATGACTTTATTCTGAAAGCTATAACTTTTCTATTTTTTGGCTGATAGAGCTGTATGGCAGCTTTTTTTTTGTAGGACAAGATGGCGTTTCCATTTTTATTAAGATTCGTCTTTTTGATCGTGTCTTATTCCACTTTTTGTTCGGCAATAGATGATAAAGCATCTTTTTTTGTTTGTTTTTTGTTTGCTTTATGGTGTTCACTTAAGGGGTTGACTAGTGGGACTGTTTTATAGGATGGGTCGTTCCGGACGTGGCGATACCAAATATGTGTGCTTTTATTGTTTTGTTTTTTTTCATAATAATATTTATTTATGGGTACAATATACATATGTATATATTAATAATTATTTTGTGATATTAAATAAATTTTTACAAATGTTTTTCACTTTTTTTTTTTAGTTTTTTACTTAGTCCCACTATGGGAATTTCACTTTCTGCACTCTGATCGCAGTTATAAGGGCTACACGGAGGCGACACTTTGTAGTCATAACGTCACTTCTGGTGACGTGTCCATGCCAACTACACATGGGTGGCCGCAATCGGAAGTGCGTCACTAACAGGGAAATCTATCTCTGAAAACTGGGCACTAATGAACTGTGTTATGCTGCGTTATGAACTACATGTTACGTCTATATACTACTATAATTAATAGTATGTATAAACTTCTGTTATTTTGTTTTCTGTTTGTTTGAATATCACTGTTTTACTGTTGTAGTCACTGATGAAGGTCAAACGTGACCGAAACGTTTGTTTAGCGTACTACAATAAATCATCACGTCATTAAGTTGAGTACAAGGTTTCATTTCTACTATTGAAAGGTTTGGGGACCTACCTTAGCACCTCCTATAGTAGTGCTCACGGTGTTTTTTTACATATGTATATTTCCCATACGTGTAGCACACTATTTGGCCATGACCACCTCCACTTTTTCCTACAATGCAGAGGAAACCACAAGCATACTAGTAAATTGTCCAGCGGCTTTCTGAAAATCCCTCCATGGGAAATCCATGGTTGGGCCTTGAAAGGGAACTGAGACACTTTCCCAATTTTGAATTACATTGCGCTACCTTATCAGAATATTTAAGGGTTCAAAGGATCCCGAGAGGTCTTCGGGTTCCTCTGCGTCTTACACTTTTACGGGATTCACCTGATTTCTGTGCCAAATACGAACAGATATTAAATAAGTGCTCTTTTGACCTGATAACTTTAACAGTTGAATATCTACAAAAAGCTATAGAGACGAGTTTGGATCGGATCAAGAGCATAGAATCTCAGCTGGCGACAACTGGAATGACTGAAGAGTTGAGCTCCTTAAAATCAGAAATCCAGGGTCGCATTGACCGACACAGAAGGGACACAGAGAGCAGGAGACAGAACAAATTCACTAGAGATGTAGAGGACTACGAGTCTAATCGGGTGTATATATGGCAGGGCAACTACACAACAAACGTCAACCAAGTCAAACTACAGATCATCCTCAGACTACTCAACATCGGGGTTGGAACAAGAGAAAGGACCTCTTCCCTCCACCTCAGGTCGTTTCTTATTCCAGAAGAGACGTTTCAACAAAAGAAGAGGACCAGACGGGGCAATGGATATAAGAGGAAATCAAGACCAGATGAGAGTCACCAGATCACAGGTATTAACCTTCTGTCCCACATATAGATGTCGAACTTTCGACATGAAAATGGACCTTCAACGTTTCTTTCGCCCATTAAGACTAAAAGTGTACTTTTGTAAGACATCTATATTGGGCAGTAACTGTCCTCCTACCAATACAAATCCTAAGCTTTTGTCGTCACAGAGTCTAGGCTTACGGAATAAAAACATCACTTCCGTCCACCTCATGCCTCTCATGCCGTCGAGCCGTTTATTGGTACAAAACTTTTTTCAGACCCTAAGAAAGGATATTGAGAATGGTAAATTATTCTCTCCACCTAATCTCTCAATGGCAGAAAGACATGCGCTGAAAAATCTACAGGAAGACAAAAACCTTATCCTCAAACCAGCCGACAAAGGCAGAGCATTGGTGGTAATGGATAGATAAAAATATATGTCAGAGGTGTTTAGACAATTAAGTGTCAACTCTATATATCTCAAATTAGAAAAAGATCCTACCAGTGATATAGGCCGCCGTATTAACGTTATTCTTAAACAATACTCCAGTTTGGGGGTTCTGGATCTAAAAACCTGTGAGTTCCTTACTAAGAACAATCCAATTGTCCCAGTATTTTACACTCTACCAAAAATTCATAAAAATTTAGAGCATCCCCCAGGTAGACCCATCGTAGCCTCTACAGAGTTCATTCTATCACCCATCTCGATCTACCTAGAAAAAATATTTACACCGCTCATTCAGATGACAAGGTCTTTTCTCTTGGACACTGGAGCCTTTCTCAAAGTCATTAAAGAACTAGGTACAATCCCCAGAGAGGCATTGTTGGTATCCTTCAATGTGAAAGACCTCTACACTTCGATCCCACACCTAGAGGGTACAAAATCGGCACATTGCCTACTCACTGCCTCAGGGATGGACAGTGATCAAATCAATCTATGCATTGATCTTCTAACTTTGATACTTACATCTAACTTTTTTTGTTCCAGGATGACTTCTACCTCCAAACAAGTGATACCACCATGGGCTCCAATGTAGCACTCGGTATGCAAACTCTTACATGGCGTAGTTTGAACAGAGTATCATTTACAAGAACACTCTATATCAGAATAACGTTATACTTTGGAAACGTTACATTGGCGATAATTTTGCATATGGGGTGGCTCATTGGAGTCCCTACTAACCTTCTTTGACTTTTTAAACTCAGCATGGCCTGGTATCACATTCACAATATCCTTTGACCTTAACCAGATGAATTTTCTGGACACTTTGGTCATCAAAAACACGGAGGGTACCATATCCACGGACCTCTATACAAAAACCACTGACCGTAATAGCCTCCTGCATTTCCATAGCCTACATCACTCATCAATCTAACGGTATATTCCGAAATCTCAATATCAGAGTGTAAAAAGGATAGTTTCTGATAAAGATCTCCGGGAACAACGTCTAAATGAGATGTCTACCAAATTTCTAGAGAGGGGCTATCCACCGTCACTATTGAAGGAGTCGGTGACACCCATAACTACAACCACAGCTCCGAACAGGACCACAAATCGTATACCATTTGTCCACTCCTTCCACCCTTTTTCATATATGATTCACAAATAAATCTGCAGACACTGGCATCTGCTTGTAACTGACTGAACTGATGTTCCTGAATTCCATCAACCCTTTCTCCCCTGTTTTAAACGAGCACCCAATTTGAAGGATTCTCTTGTAAAAGCAGGCATAGGGACCAGAACACAAACACAACGACAACGGTTTCTACAGAAACCAAAAACTGGAACATTTCCATGTCTACACTGCGCACAATCTAGCAATGTACTCAGGAGAGATAGATACCATCATCCACAATTGGGAAAAGACTACAGGATTAGGGACTTCTTTACATGTGACACCTCATATGTCATCTATCTTATAAAATGCCCATGCGGACTGCTGTGCGTCAGAGAGACTGAAGGGATTGACAAATCGGAGTGTCTAAGGAATAGCAGGGGGATAGGGGCATTAGTCGGGTTGAGATTAGAATAGATTGGAGGGGCACAAGAGTGTTAGAAGGGAGGCCACAAAACAGGAGGTTGCAGCATTCAAGGCGAGAGATGGTGAGTGCATGGACTAGGGTTTTTGCAGATTCTTGGTTGAGGAATGGTTGAGGAATGTACAAATCCAGGAAATATATTTTAGTTGAGTTGGCAGGAAATGGAAAGGGCTTGGATATGTGGTTTGAAGGAGAGATCAAAGACAAGAGTTATCCCGAGGAAACGAGCTTGTGGAACTGGGAGAGTGAGTAGCCATTTATTTTAATGGATAGGTCCATTGAGGGGTTGAGTGAGATGGGGGTAAAATAATGAATTCTGTTTTGTCCATATTAAGTTTTAGAAATCTAGCAGAGAAGAAGGATGAAATAGCGGATAGACAATGTGGGATTCTGGGTAGTAGGGAGGTTATCAGGTCCAGAGAGGTAGATCTGTGTGTCATCAGCATAGAGGTTATACTGAAAGCCGTGAGATTCTATGAGCTATCCCAGGCTGAAGGTCTAAATGGAGAGGAGCAGGGGCCCTAGGACTGAAATTTGCAGGACATCAACAGATAGGGGGTGAGGTGAGGAGGTGGTGTACGCTGAATGTCTGGTCTTTTAGGTATGATGAGATCCAACATAGGACCAAGTCTGTGATGGCAAGAGATGAGAGGGTCCAGGGTCGGACTGGGGTGTCTGGGGTGTCTGGGGCCCACCAGGGGAATGGACTCTAGGGGCCCATCCTAAAGCTATATGCAAATATCTGTCAGTCGTTATCCCCATTATAGTGGAGCATCAGCTGTAAAACACAGGTGGCTCCCCCATAACTGGGATGTATAATTACGGTAGCTTCCATTAATGGGGTTCTTTGGTTAAAACAAGTTATCACCGATCCATGGGCTCCATAGGATAGGTGATTACTTAAGTCCGACCATTAGAAACTACACCGATTGGAAGAATTAGGAAGTTTTATCGTTGATAGGACACTTATCTCCATTTTAAAATAGAGCGGCAGGAGGGAAATCTGACAGCAGCTCCATTCATTTTCTTTGGGGCTTCTAGAAAAAAACAAGTGCAGCCACTGAGAGAATGAATAGATCAGTGGTCAGACCTGCCACTCCAGTCTAATGGGGATAAAAAACCGTAAGTGCCAGTATTCACAGGAGATCTGTACTTAGTATGCAGTGTCTGTGTAGAGGTAACACAGTGATCACCGGTGACATTATACACAGGAGCTCTGTATATAGTATACAGTGTATAGTGTCAGTGCATATATAGCACACTTACTCACCAGTGATGTCTCTAGGTGAAGTCCTTCATCTTTCATCCAGCACAGACCGCCATCACTTCATCCAGCCAGGACTCGTCTCTGCAGGAAATAACACAGTTATCTCGAGCTCAGCTTGCAGAACACATTACTTAATTTTTCCCAACTTCTACATTACACCACATGAAGAAAAAGAGGCAACATAGTGTCACTCTACACAGTAACAGGACCGCCCCCCCATTTAAAAGTGTCCTCAAAAAATAAAATAAATACATCACTGCAGTATTAATATCCCTAAATTAGCCCTATGGTAATAATAATATCCCCTATCCTGGCCCCGTGTATCTCATTCCTGGCATCAGCCACATGTTCTCCCATCCTGCCCTCATGAGTATCCATTCTGCCCCATATGATCTCCCCATCCTGCCCCATCAGTCTCCATCATATCCATCCTGCCCCATGATCCTGCACGATCTGTCTCCAATCGTGACCCATGTCTTTCATTCTGCCCCATGTCTCCAATCATGCCCCGTATCTACATTCTGCCCATGTCTCCAATCCTGCCCCATCCGTCTCCAGCCCTGCCCCCAGTGTGAACAGCATCTCTGCCCCCAGTGTCCAGCATCTCTGCCTTCAGTGTCCAGCATCTCTGCCCCCAGTGTCCAGCATCTCTGCCCCCAGTGTCCAGCATCTCTGCCCCCAATGTGTCCAGCATTCTGCCCCCAATGTGTCCAGCATTCTGCCCCAGTGTGTCCAGCACATTGTCTCCAGTGTGTCCAGCAATCTGCCCCAGTGTCTCCACCATATTGCCCCCAGTGTGTCCAGCATTCTGCCCCCAGTGTGTCCAGCATTCTGCCCCCAGTGTGTCCAGCAATCTGCCCCAGTGTGTCCAGCATATTGCCCCCAGTGTGTCCAGCATTCTGCCCCCAGTGTGTCCAGCATTCTGCCCCCAGTGTGTCCAGCATTCTGCCCCAGTGTGTCCAGTATATTGCCCCCAGTGTCTCCAGCATATTGCCCCCAGTGTCTCCAGCATATTGCCCCAGTGTCTCCAGCATATTGCCCCAGTGTGTCCAGCATTCTGCCCCAGTGTGTCCAGCACTCTGCCCCCAGTTTGTCCAGCATTCTGCCCCCAGTGTGTCCAGCAATCTGCTCCCAGTGTGTCCACCATATTGCCCCCAGTGTGTCCAGCATATTGCCCCCAGTGTGTCCAGCATTCTGCCCTCACTGTGTCCAGCATATTGTCCCCAGTTTGGCCAGCAATCTGCCCCAGTGTGTCGTGCATATTGCCCCCAGTGTGTCCAGCAATCTGCCCGTGTCTCCAGCATATTGCCCCCAGTGTGTCCAGCAATCTGCCCCAGTGTCTCCAGCATATTGCCCCCAGTGTGTCCAGCATTCTGCCCCAGTGTGTCCAGCATATTGCCCCCATTTGTCCAGCATTCTGCCCCCAGTGTGTCCAGCATTCTGCCCCCAGTGTCTCCAGCATATTGGCCCCAGTGTGTCCAGCATTCTGCCCCCAGTGTCTCCAGCATATTGCCGCCAGTGTGTCCAGCATTCTGCCCCCAGTGTGTCCAGCAATCTGCCCCCAGTGTGTCCAGCAATTTGCCCCATTTGTCCAGCATATTGCCCCCAGTGTGTCCAGCAATCTGCCCCCAGTTTGTCCAGCATATTGCCCCCAGTGTGTCCAGCATATTGCCCCAAGTTTGTCCAGCATTCTGCCCCCAGTGTGTCCAGCATATTACCCCCAGTGTGTCCAGCAATGTGCCCCAGTGTCTCCAGCATATTGCCCACAGTGTGTCCAGCATATTGCACCAGTTTGTCCAGAATTCTGCCCCCAGTGTGTCCAGCATTCTGCTGGCGGCTGTTATCTATTGACGTGTGGGTGCGTGTCCGCACGTCAATAGCGTTAAACTGCCGCAGCGCCGGTAGGGGGGGCCCGGTGAGCAGATGAGACGGTGCCCGATGCGGGCCCCCTCTGCCCACCGGGCCCATACGCCAGTCAGGGCAGTAATGCCCTGATGGCGGCGGTCAATCTGAGCGGTTGCCCAGGGCCCCCCCTCACACCACTGGGCCCTGGGCTACTGCCCAGATTGACCTCATTATAATCCGCCCCTGTGTACATGTAATACACTGACTCACCAGTGACGTCTGTAATCGAAGTCCTTCATCTTCGCTTTTCTTCTTCAACCAACACAGACCGTCATCACTTCTTCCAGCCAGGACTCAGTCTCTGCAAAAAATAACACCGTCATCAATAGCTCATTACTTCCAGAACACTTTCCCCACTATTTCCCTGACTTCTACACTGCGTCAGATGAAGAAGAAAATCGATAAAGTACCGCCCTGCACAGTACCAAGACCTCCTTTTTGTTCCTCCATGGAAAACCATTTCCTAAAAAGTAAATTATATTACAGTAGTAATAATGTTCCTAATTGGACCCTAAAGAAATGATGTTCCCCACTTGTTACCATAAACTAATATAGCATGTTCCTCATTTTGGCCCCCAAACAGTAATTAAGTCCCTCGTCCTGGCCTCTTTTAGTTAATAATCTCACCCAGCCTAGCCCCCTATATTTTATAATATGCTCCAGCCTGGTTTCCTTTATTTTATAATATGCCCCAGCCTGGCCCCCTATGTCCCCAGATATCCATCCCGCTTCCCCGCCTTCATATGTCTCTTGTCCTGCCCCAGCATATATCTCTCCTGGACCCCCATATATCCTTCCTGGTCCCTTGTCCTGGCTTCCTCATATATATGCAACCTGCCCCTCCCCCCATATATATGCTTCCTGGTCTCTTGTACTGCCCCCCCACCATATATCCATCCTGGCCCCATATATATGCAGCCTGCCCCCCCATATATATCCATCCTGCCCCCCATATATATGCATCCTGGTCTCCTGTCTTGCCCCCCTCCCCCATAATTCCATCTTGACCCTCCATATATAGACCCTCCATATATATGCATTCTGTCTGTACCATACATATGCATCCTGGCTCCCCATATATCCAGCCTGGTCCTTGTCCTGTCCCTCCCCCATATATCCATCCTGGTCCCCCATATCTCCATCCTAGCCACCCCATATATGCATCCTGGCCTCCCATATATATGCATCCTGGTCCCTTGTCCTGCCCCTGCCATAAATCCATCCTGGCCCCCGATATATATGCATCCTGGCTCCCCCATATATCCATCTTGAAGAAAAAAATGTGAGGTCAGGCAGAACGCTTAAGGCCCCGTCTCACTAAGCGATTTACCAACGATCACGACCAGCGATACGACCTGGCCGTGATCGTTGGTAAGTCGCTGTGTGGTCGCTGGGGAGCTGTCACACAGACCGCTCTCCAGCGACCAACGATCAGGGGAACGACTTCGGCATCGTTGAAACTGTCTTCAACGATGCCGAAGTCCCCCTGCAGCACCCGGGTAACCAGGGTAAACATCGGGTTACTAAGCGCAGGGCCGCGCTTAGTAACCCGATGTTTACCCTGGTTACCAAAAAAAACAAACAGTACATACTCGCCTTTCGGTGTCCAGGTCCCTTGCCGTCTGCTTCCTGCTCTGACTGAGCCGCCGTACTGTGAGAGCAGAGCGCAGCGGTGACGTCACCGCTGTGCTCTCACTTCTCACTGTACGGCGGCAGTCAGTGAGAGCAGGAAGCAGACGGCAAGGGACCTGACGGACATCAGAAGGCGAGTATGTACTGTTTGTTTTTTTGGTAACCAGGGTAAACATCGGGTTACTAAGCGCGGCCCTGCGCTTAGTAACCCGATGTTTACCCTGGTTACCAGTGAAGACTGTTATGACCCCAATGGCGAGGGTCTCAGAGGAACGTGGAAGTCTGCAGAATACAAAAATCCAGCTCATAGGGCAGTGGTAACTGGGTTGACCATATATCTACTCCTAACGCCAACACTAGAAGTAGCCGGGGATCATTCCTACGTTGATTCTAGATGACACGCGCCAGCCGGAGAATCTAGCTACCCCTAGTAGAGGAAAACAAAGACCTTTCTTGCCTCCAGAGAAGGGGACCCCAAAGCTGGATAGAAGCCCCCCACAAATAATGACGGTGAGGTAAGAGGAAATGACAAACACAGAAATGAACCAGGTTTAGCACAGAGAGGCCCGCTTACTGATAGCAGAATAAAGAAAGGTCACTTATATGGTCAACAAAAACCCTATCAAAATCCACACTGGAAATTCAAGAACCCCCGAACCGTCTAACGGTCCGGGGGGAGAACACCAGCCCCCTAGAGCTTCCAGCAAAGGTCAGGATATAGATTTGGAACAAGCTGGACAAAAATACAAAACCAAAACAAATAGCAAAAAGCAAAAGGCAGACTTAGCTGATATAACTGGAACCAGGATCAGTAGACAAGAGCACAGCAGACTAGCTCTGAAAACTACGTTGCCAGGCATTGAACTGAAGGTCCAGGGAGCTTATATAGCAACACCCCTAACTAACGACCCAGGTGCGGATAAAAGGAATGACAGAAAAACCAGAGTCAAAAAACTAGTAACCACTAGAGGGAGCAAAAAGCAAATTCACAACAGTACCCCCCCCTTAGTGAGGGGTCACCGAACCCTCACCACGACCACCAGGGCGATCAGGATGAGCGGCATGAAAGGCACGAACTAAATCGGCCGCATGAACATCAGAGGCGACCACCCAGGAATTATCCTCCTGACCATAGCCCTTCCACTTGACCAGGTACTGAAGCCTCCGCCTGGAGAGGCGAGAATCCAAGATCTTCTCCACCACGTACTCCAACTCGCCCTCAACCAACACCGGAGCAGGAGGCTCAGCAGAAGGAACTACAGGCACAATGTACCGCCGCAACAAGGACCTATGAAATACATTGTGAATAGCAAACGACACAGGAAGATCCAGACGAAAAGATACAGGATTAAGGATTTCCAATATCTTGTAAGGCCCAATAAAACGAGGTTTAAATTTGGGGGAGGAGACCTTCATAGGAACAAAGCGGGAAGAAAGCCACACCAAATCCCCAACGCGTAGTCGGGGACCCACACCGCGGCGGCGGTTGGCAAAGCGCTGAGCCTTCTCCTGTGACAACTTCAAGTTGTCCACCACATGATTCCAGATCTGCTGCAACCTATCCACCACAGAATCCACCCCAGGACAGTCAGAAGGCTCCACATGACCCGAAGAAAAGCGAGGATGGAAACCAGAGTTGCAGAAAAAAGGCGAAACCAAGGTGGCGGAACTAGCCCGATTATTAAGGGCAAACTCAGCCAACGGCAAGAATGTCACCCAATCGTCCTGATCAGCAGAGACAAAACACCTCAAATAAGCCTCCAAAGTCTGATTGGTTCGCTCCATCTGTCCATTAGTCTGAGGATGGAAAGCAGACGAAAACGACAAATCAATGCCCATCCTACTACAAAAGGATCGCCAGAACCTGGAAACGAACTGGGATCCTCTGTCTGACACAATATTCTCAGGGATGCCGTGCAAACGAACCACGTTCTGGAAAAACACAGGAACCAGATCGGAAGAGGAAGGCAGCTTAGGCAAAGGAACCAAATGGACCATCTTGGAGAAGCGATCACATATCACCCAGATAACGGACATGCCCTGAGATAGCGGAAGATCAGAAATGAAATCCATGGAGATATGTGTCCAAGGTCTCTTCGGGACAGGCAAGGGCAAGAGCAAACCGCTGGCACGAGAACAGCAAGGCTTAGCTCGAGCACAAGTCCCACAGGACTGCACAAATGACCGCACATCCCTTGACAAGGAAGGCCACCAAAAGGACCTGGCCACCAGATCTCTGGTGCCAAAAATTCCCGGGTGACCTGCCAACACCGAGGAATGAACCTCGGAAATGACTCTGCTGGTCCACTTATCCGGGACAAACAGTCTGTCAGGTGGACAAGACTCAGGCCTATCAGCCTGAAATCTCTGCAACACACGTCGCAGATCCGGAGAAATAGCTGACAAGATAACTCCATCTTTAAGAATACCAACAGGATCAGCGACTCCAGGAGCATCAGGCACAAAGCTCCTAGAAAGAGCATCGGCCTTCACATTCTTTGAACCTGGTAAATACGAGACAACAAAATCAAAGCGGGAGAAAAACAATGACCAGCGGGCCTGTCTCGGATTAAGGCGTTTAGCACACTCGAGATACATCAGATTTTTGTGATCAGTCAAGACCACCACACGATGCTTAGCACCCTCGAGCCAATGACGCCACTCCTCAAATGCCCATTTCATGGCCAACAACTCCCGATTGCCCACATCATAATTTCGCTCGGCAGGCGAAAACTTCCTAGAGAAAAAGGCACAAGGTTTCATAACAGAGCAACCAGGGCCTCTCTGCGACAAAACGGCCCCTGCCCCAATCTCCGAAGCATCCACCTCAACCTGAAAGGGAAGTGAGACGTCAGGCTGGCACAAAACAGGCGCCGAAGTAAACCGGCGTTTCAACTCCTGGAAAGCCTCCACGGCAGCAGGAGCCCAGTTAGCTACATCGGAGCCCTTCTTGGTCATATCCGTCAAAGGTTTCACAATGCTAGAAAAATTAGCGATAAAACGACGGTAGAAGTTAGCGAAGCCCAAGAACTTCTGAAGACTCTTAACTGACGAGGGCTGAGTCCAATCAAGAATAGCTCGGACCTTGACTGGGTCCATCTCCACAGCAGAAGGGGAAAAAATGAACCCCAAAAAGGGAACCTTCTGTACACCAAAGAGACACTTTGAGCCCTTGACAAACAAAGAATTTTCACGCAAAATTTTAAAGACCAACCTGACCTGCTCCACATGCGAATCCCAATTATCAGAAAAAACCAAAATATCATCCAGATAAACAATCAAAAATTTATCCAGATACTTCCGGAAAATGTCATGCATAAAGGACTGAAAAACTGAAGGCGCATTGGAGAGCCCAAAAGGCATCACCAAGTACTCAAAATGACCTTCGGGCGTATTGAATGCGGTTTTTCTATCACATTGCACCGAATTAGGTGTCTGTTCAGACAACACCATGAGGGAATTTGCGGTTTTGCGCTCCCGCAACCGCCGGTCAATTTGAATAGCCAGTGCCATAGTATCATTCAGACCTGCGGGAATGGGAAAACCCACCATAACATTCTTAATGGCTTCAGAAAGGCCATTTCTAAAATTAGCGGCCAGTGCACACTCGTTCCAATGTGTCAGCACGGACCATTTCCGAAATTTTTGGCAATACACTTCAGCCTCGTCCTGCCCCTGAGACATAGACAGCAAGGCCTTTTCTGCCTGAATCTCAAGATTGGGTTCCTCATAAAGTAAACCGAGCGCCAGAAAAAACGCATCAAGATCAGCCAATGCCGGATCTCCTGGCGCCAGCGAAAAAGCCCAATCCTGAGGGTCGCCCCGTAAGAACGAAATAACAATTTTTACTTGCTGAGCAGAATCTCCTGATGAACAGGGTCTCAGAGACAAAAACAATTTACAATTATTCACGAAATTCCTAAACTTAAACCTGTCTCCGGAAAACAGTTCAGGAATCGGTATTTTAGGTTCTGACCTAGGATTTCTGATAACATAGTCTTGTATGCCCTGCACACGAGTAGCCAGCTGGTCCACACTTGTAATCAAGGTCTGGACATTCATGTCTGCAGCAAGCATAGCCACTCTGAGGTAAAGGGGAAGGAGAAAAAAAAAAAAAAAACTCAGAATCTTCTTTCTTATAATCCCTCTTCTGCAATGCATTAAACATTTAATACTGGCCTGGCAAACTGTTATGACCCCAATGGCGAGGGTCTCAGAGGAACGTGGAAGTCTGCAGAATACAAAAATCCAGCTCATAGGGCAGTGGTAACTGGGTTGACCATATATCTACTCCTAACGCCAACACTAGAAGTAGCCGGGGATCATTCCTACGTTGATTCTAGATGACACGCGCCAGCCGGAGAATCTAGCTACCCCTAGTAGAGGAAAACAAAGACCTTTCTTGCCTCCAGAGAAGGGGACCCCAAAGCTGGATAGAAGCCCCCCACAAATAATGACGGTGAGGTAAGAGGAAATGACAAACACAGAAATGAACCAGGTTTAGCACAGAGAGGCCCGCTTACTGATAGCAGAATAAAGAAAGGTCACTTATATGGTCAACAAAAACCCTATCAAAATCCACACTGGAAATTCAAGAACCCCCGAACCATCTAACGGTCCGGGGGGAGAACACCAGCCCCCTAGAGCTTCCAGCAAAGGTCAGGATACAGATTTGGAACAAGCTGGACAAAAATACAAAACCAAAACAAATAGCAAAAAGCAAAAGGCAGACTTAGCTGATATAACTGGAACCAGGATCAGTAGACAAGAGCACAGCAGACTAGCTCTGAAAACTACTTGCCAGGCATTGAACTGAAGGTCCAGGGAGCTTATATAGCAACACCCCTAACTAACGACCCAGGTGCGGATAAAAGGAATGACAGAAAAACCAGAGTCAAAAAACTAGTAACCACTAGAGGGAGCAAAAAGCAAATTCACAACAGAAGACATCGCTGGATCGGTGTCACACACACCGATTCAGCGATGTCAGCGGGGCCTCAACGACCAAAAAAAGGTCCAGGCCATTCCGACACGACCAGCGATCTCGCAGCAGGGGCCTGATCGCTGGTACGTGTCACACATAGCGAGATCGCTATGGAGGTCGCTGTTGCGTCACAAAACTAGTGACTCAGCAGCGATCTCGCTAGCGATCTCGCTATGTGAGACGGGGCCTTAAGTCAATGTAAGTTGTTCCTGGCACTGTGCGTTGGTTGTAGAAGGAAGATGATTAGCGATCAATGTTGGGAAAGCTGGGTGCACTGGCGATTAGGAGAGCCACACCATAAAGACTGCTGTGGACAGCTGGGTGTGATGATAGCGATCTGGCTGTGCTGCTATGGTCAGGTATACTATCCCTGAAGAAGGAATCTGTTAGCTCCCGAAATTCATCGGATTGAGACCCTTACATTGACTGATATACCTGACCATAGCAGCAATAGTGGTTTCTATCCATCTTCTTTTTACAACCAACGCACCGGGACAGGAACAACCTACATTGACTAAGTGCTCCGCCAGACCGCACATTTTTTTCTTCATTTACCTACACTCCGTTGTGAGTTGCAGATGGAGCAGCACAGGCATCACCACTAGGAGATCCACAGTACCTGTGGTCATGTGGCCCAGTCACATGTCAGCTTGGATTCCATGCCCCCCAGCTTGATAGCCGGCCTCTCACTTACCGCAGGCTTCTTCCGAGGTTGTGCAATGGAGCACAACCCGGATAGGTGAGTGGATCTCAGCTTTATTGGACACTTCATTTGACCATCGGATGTAATCCTATGAGTGCCCCCTTGCTCTGTTTTTCTGTTTCACATATCCATTTTGGCACCCCATATATCCATCCTGGTCCCTTGTCCTGCCCCCATATATCCATCCTGGCACCCCATATATCTATCCCGTTCCCTTGTCCTGCCCCCATATCTCCATCCTGGCCCCCCATATGTATCCATCCTGGTCCCTTGTCCTGCTCCCCCATATACCCATCCTGGCCCCCCATATGCATCCATATGGCTCCTTGCCTTGCCCCCCATATCTCTATCCTGGCCCCCATATGTATTCATCCGGCCGCTTGTCCTTCCCTTCCATATGTATCCATTTGGCCCCTTGTTCTGCCTCCCATATGTATCCATCCTGGCCCCTCCATGTGTATCCATCCGGGCCTCTTGTCCTGCCCCTGGCCCCCCTTATGTGTATCCATCCTGGCCCCCCGTATGTGTACCCATCATGGCCCCCTGTATGTGTATCTATCCTGGCCCCCAGTATGTGAATCCATCCTGGCCCCTCGTATGTGTATCTATCCTGGCCCCCTTCCCCAGTATGTGTATCCATCCTGGCCCCCTTCCCCCGTATGTGTATCCATCCTGGCCCCCTTCCCCCGTATGTGTATCCATCCTGGCCCACTTCCCCGTATGTGTATCCATCCTGGCCCCCTTCCCCCAGAATGTTTATCCATCCTGGCGCGCTTCCCGATATGTATATTCATCCTGGCTCCCTTTCCCCCGTATATGTATCCATCCTGGCCCCCTTCCCCCAGTATGTGTATCCATCCTGGCCCCCTTCCCCCGTATGTGTATTCATCCTGGCCCCCTTCCCCCACTGTCTATCCATCCTGGCCCCCTTCCCCCAGAATGTTTATCCATCCTGGCCCCCTTCACCATATGTATATCCATCCTTGCCCCCTTTCCCTCGTATATATCCATCCTGGCCCCCTTCCCCATATGTATATCTATCCTGGCCCCCTTTCCCCCATATATGTATCCATCCTGTCCCCCTTTCCCCTGTATATGTATCCATCCTGGCCCCCTTCCCCCAGTATGTGTATCCATGCTGGCCCCCTTCCTCCCGTATGTGTATCCATCCTGGCCCCCTTCCCCCATATGTATGTCCATCCTGGCCCCCTTCCTCCATATGTATATCCAGCCTGGCCCCCTTCCCACGTATGAAAGAGAGAGAGAAAAAAAAACCATTCCTCTTACCTGCCTGCGCTCCCGGGGGTGGTGGCGTCCTTGTCCTCCTCCTCTGCAGGTAGGCGCGCACATACTAACATGGCCGCCGACATAGCAGAGGCTGGTAGTGAATGTGGGCCCCCCGAAGAAGCATTGTGCGAAAAGCGCATTGGGGTCTCCCTTCCTCCATGTCCTCTGCAGGTTGGTCTATCTGGGCAATAATTATTATTTACCATTTCCTTTTGATTTCATCTCAGTGTTGTGGTGTCTCCTATATGATTAGGTTCCTTTGCCCTCCTCTTATTTTTTGACACCCATATATATATAAAAGAACATATTTATCTTTTTTAGCCTACTGTGGCTATATTATTCCTTACTCTGTATGGCACTATGCACCTTATTGAATCTATTTATACAATTGTCTAAGGGTCTGTTTGTCTGTAACCGAAATCCCGCGTCGGCCTCGACCAATCAGCGTTCATAAATAAACTACATACATATACTAGAATGAGAATAACATGAAGGACAGTCTGTGAGGGAGAGAATAACATGGAGGACAGTCTGTGAGGGAGAGAATAACATGGAGGACAGTCTGTGAGGGAGAGAATAACATGGAGGACAGTCTGTGAGGGAGAAAATAACATGGAGGACAGTGTGTGAGGGAGAGAATAACATGGAGGACAGTCTGTGACGGAGAGAATAACATGGAGGACAGTCTGTGAAGGAGAGAATAACATGGAGGACAGTCTGTGAGGGAGAGAATAACATGGAGAACAGTCTGTGAGGGAGAGAATAACATGAAGGACAGTCTGTGAGAGAGAGAATAACATGGAGGATAGTGTGTGAGGGAGAGAATAACATGGAGGAGAGTCTGTGAGGGAGAGAATAACATGGAGGACAGTGTGAGGGAGAGAATAACATGGAGGACAGTCTGTGAGGGAGAAAATAACATGGAGGACAGTGTGTGAGGGAGAGAATAACATGGAGGACAGTCTGTGAGGGAGAGAATAACATGGAGGACAGTCTGTGAGGGAGAGAATAACATGGAGGACAGTCTGTGAGGGAGAGAATAACATGGAGGACAGTCTGTGAGGGAGAGAACAACATGGAGGACAGTGTGCAAGGGAGCGAATAAAATGTTTCCCCCTTTTTAAGTTTATCATATGGTAAAATAAATGTTGTCTTTAAAAACTATAAGTCATCCTGTAGAAAACAAGCTGTCATACAGAGATAGATGACTAATAAAGTTTTGGCAGTGTGTCCATTGGGTTAAAACATAAATGTAAGCACCAATGTTTATATGAATACTAGATGGTGGCCCGATTCTAACGCATCGGGTACCTACTATATAATTGTCTAATTCTGTCTGTTTGTCTGTAACGGAAATCCCTCGTCGCTGATTGGCCTCGCCAGCTGCCCGCGACCAATCAGCTTCAGGCGCAGTCTGGACGCAAATTGGCATGGGATTTGAACCACGCTTCACCGATTGGTCGCGCCCGGCCGGCCGCGACCAATCAGCAACAGGCACAGTCCGGCCGCGAATTGGGGCGGGATTTGAACCACGCTTCGCTGATTCATCACGCCCGGCCGGCCACGACCAATCAGCGACATTGGCACGAGATTTAAACCCCGCTGCGCTGACTGGTCGCGCCCAGCCGGCCGCGAGCAATCAGTGATATTGGCGCTGGATTTAAACACAGCTTCATTGGTAATGTATATATTTTACCTGGAAAATCCTGTGTATTCATTGCATTATTCTTAAATCTTCATAAATAAACTACATACATATTCTAGAATACCCGATGCATTCGAATCAGGCCACCATCTAGTCTATTTATAATATTGGCTCTGTTGTAATTTGATTATGCTCTGAGTCTTTACAATATTTATATATGCATGGTTTAATTACTGAGGTGCAGTTACATATATTAGGTAGGACAGTGTGGTTCGATGTGCGCCCTGTAGCCGGTCACGTGATCTATCACGTGTTAGTGACGTCACGCAAGGTCCTGCAGGCACGCTGCGCCTTGCTGGCTCTATCTTAGAACTGAGCCCTTACTGCCAGTGCACGGCAGACTTGTTTTTTCCCAGGAGGTACACCTGTCACCGGCCGGGACAGCGCCATCCGGATAATTGTTTTTTCTCCATCAACATCACTATTTATCGCTTTCTGGCATTTGGCCTAATTGGGACACAGAAACCGAGTGGACGCTATCTGAAGGACCTTCTAGGATGCAGGAGAGATTATCTAAATACAGTCTACAGGATCGAGGTACCATATACTTGCCCCCACGTCATTATTTGTGAAAAGTTAACACGGTGTTATGTCTATATTTATGTTTTTACTGAAATTTTAGCGCAAATATTTTAAATACTTATATATCAGTTATATATATTGTTTACAATTAGGTCACTGGGACTATATATTTTCTATAAATGTTTCTTTATATATAACTTAAACTATACGGCGTATTATCTCCAACTTGTTTGATCACATCCTCTGTATTTACATCTTGACTGATATTGCTTGGTTCAAAACATAGGCTCGTATACTATTTTCCTCCTGCTTGGACGTGGCACTTTGATGTTGTCTCCTGTTTTGAAGTTGTCTTTGTCTTTATTGCATTTGTTTATTTTTGTTTAATGAATGTGTAATAAAATTAAGATAATTTTACTTAGCTCAGGTGTTCAATTTTCTTGGGTTCTCTTATAGCCTTGCATGGCAGAGCTTGTTTATTGTATGCCCTCCTTTTTGGTTTAGATAAATGCCTAATCAGAGCACCACATGAAGATCCCCCCCCCCCCCATCCACAGGCCGCCCCAGAAAACGAGCATATCATTAACTCAAAACTGAAAATACACTGTGTTCCAAATTATTATGCAAATAATATTTCCTCATATTTTCTCTAAATTACCTATCTGAATTGCAGTCATTGTTATTTTCCAGTCATCTACTATTCTAGTATAATTGCAATGTTTTGGAAAAAAACTGTCTATGAAAACAGTATCTTTTTAAAAAAAATAAACACTCAAAATGCATGTTCCAAATTATTATGCACAGCAGAGTTTTCAACCTTTTTTTTTTATTTTGAACAAAAAAATGGTCAGTTGTGAAGTTATAAGCATTATCAGCTTATTACAAAATGAAATCAAACAGTTTTCAAGTGAAAACTTTATTCTAGGTGATGTTACATTTGCACATAGGACCCCTTGTTCAAAAGAAGCTTCTGAACTCTCTCGTCCATTGAATTTGTCCGTTTTTGGATGGTTTCTGCTTCAATTGTTTTGCATGTGGACAGAACACCCTCCCAGAGCTGTTGCTTAGATGTGAACTGCCTCCCGCCATCATAGACACTCCTTTTGATGATGCTCCAGAGGTTCTCAATGGGGTTGAGGATAGGGGAAGATGGTGGCCACACCATAAGTTTGTCCTCTTTTATGCCCATAGCAGCCAGAGATGCAGATGTGTTTTTTGCAGCATGAGACGGTGCATTATCATGCATGAAAATGATCTTGCTGCGGAAAGCATGGTTCTTCCTCTTGAACCAATGCAGGAAGTGTTGTTTTAGAAACTCCACATAGATTATGGAGTTCATCTTTACCCCTTCAGGGATCATAAAGGGGCCGACAATCTCTCTCCCTATGATTCCAGCCCAAAACATTACTCCACCTCCTCCTTGTTGGCGCCTTAGCCGTGTTTTCATGGGGTGTCCATCCTCCACTCCATCTATCTGGACCATCGAGCGTTGCACAGCACTCATCGGTGAACAAAACAGTTTGGAAGTCAGTCTTCATGTATAATTTGGCCCACTGGAGCCGTTTCTGCTTGTTGCAGTGGATAGAGGAGGTCGACAGGATGGCTTACGCACAGCTGCAAACCTCTGAAGGACCCTACATCTTGTTGTTCTGGGGACGTTGGAGGCACCAGCAGCTTCAAAAACTTGTCTGCTGCTATGACAAGGCATTTTTGCAGCTGCTCTTTTAACCTTACGCAATTGCCTGTTGGAAAGAGTCCTCAATTTTTCCTTATCAGCACGCACACGTGTGTGCTGGGAATCAGCTACATACTTCTTGATTGTGCGATGATCACGATGAAGTGTCTTGGCAATGTTGATTGTAGTCATGCCTTGACCTAAATACTCCACAATTTGTTGCTTCTCAGCAGCCGACACATCCTTTTTCTTTCCCATTTTGGCAAAAAAATGTAGGCTGCTTAATAATGTGGAACAGCCTTCTTAAGTAGTCTTGCCTTTATTTGGACACACCTGCCAAACTAATTTGCACAGGTATCTGCAATTGCTTTCAGTGATATAAAGAGCCCTGACACACATCACCATCAATGAGTTTAAATGACAAACAAAAAAATTCTAACCTTATCACTCCTAAACTCTATGTGCATAATAATTTGGAACACAGTGTAAAGATTAAACAACAACCACAAGATGGATTTCATCAACCAAGGTATAATTTTAATCAGTATAACGGCACCGACCCGACACTGTCTGTAGTTTACTGAGCGCAATCCTGCTAGTAACAGGTGTACGTATATTGGGGGCAGCGCCAGCACCCCGGGTCCTGTGTGTGAGAAATCACCTGGACGCTGCTGCTGTGCTGCTACTGTATGGATGGGATAGACCTTCTCCTAGATGAATTGAGGAAAAGGATGAGTGAAGAGGAAGCCATGGCATGCCTGCAGAGAGACTCAGTGTCCCCGCTGGGAGATCCAAGAGGTACAGAGGTCAGCACAGGTATGAGCAGAGAACAGTAAGTGGCTACCGATGACACGGCTGGAGGATCGCTGAGAGAGATGACATCATTGGGAGATGCAGGCTGTTAGGTGTCGCGTTCCCACTGCTGCATAGGGGGCATGCGCTAGCGATGTTCTGTCATTCCGTGACGGACCCTTGGACGCTGGCTGCAGCATTTCCGGGTCTGTCACCACTAGCGCAGATAGAGCATCTGCGCTAGTGCGATCGCATAACGTGATCTTTTTTGGCACTTATGTGGCGCCCCAGGGTCCTGGTCATCACAGTGGTATTGCTTTCCTCCCGGGGAGAGTGATGCTACTTTTGGAGGCAAGGAAGGATAACTGCATCCAGGTACCATAAACATGCAACACTTCACACTCCAGGCCACCAGGGGGAGCTTCTGCTCCTATTTATTAGGTCACTCCCCATATAGAGATATAACTGGTAGTCTGTAGGGAAAGTTAGTCAGTTCTTGAGGGAAGCTGTTCCTGGCAGGAGCGAATTCCTGTCAGAGGACAGAGGAGAGGGTCAACGGAGCTGTGCATGCCCACAGAGCTGCAGCTCCCAGAAAGAGACATTTTGAAGGCCGAATTGTTTGCAGCAAGCGTGCAGGAGAGGAAACACAGGAGAGGATACCAGAAGGGGACCAGCCCCGAGCAGGCGGCCTCCTTCTGAGGCGCAGTACCGCCGGTGGCCGGTATACCAAGGTTGTGAGGACCTCTACACCTTACATCAAAGACCGGCAGGACAGCTAATTGCACGTTACCTTTCCGCACTTACACCCAGGAGGCACGGTGACACCCATAGAGCCGGGTCATCTAAGAGATCCTATAAACAGGCTCAAGTCACCAGTCATACAGGTTTTGTCCTATCCTATATGGGGGACAGAGATAGAGATGCCATAGGCAGTAAGGGACTACACCACTGCAGCGCAAGGGAAGGCTACTGATTTCCGCCTGGACAAGGGGACTCTGGACTTGCCTCCAAACCGGCCGGACTCTGCCTGCCCTGTGATCTGGTGCTCTGGACTGTGGATGCTGAAGTCTTCAGTAAAGGTAAAGAGACTGCAACCTTGTGTCCTCGTTCTTCATTGCGCCATTCACCCACGGGGCGACTCACTTGCGTTCTGCAGTAATGCAATGTGAACCCAGCCTTAATGAAGCTGCACACACACCAAGGATTACGGGTGCCACTTCCAAAGAAAGAGAATCTGTATGTCCATAAAGAAGAAAGCGGATTGGCACATACCGTCCCATGCAGCAAAATCCTTTATTGTGGCAGGACAGAGCTCACAGAATAATTATAAGCAACCATTGCCCTTGTCCCACCCACCATCAGGTGAAAGCATATCATTAATTGTGAACAAGTGAAAAGCAGATACATGCAATACAAAAAATACTGTTAAAACAAATAAATATAAAAAAGTCACAAAAACACAGCCATGTCGAGTTTGTCATTAAAGCCTGATGGACCTTGAGCACGAGTCCGAATAACCCATCTAGCCTCCTTTCTTAATAATAATTTATTGAGGTCACCTCCTTGCGCAGGCATTTTAACGGTTTCAATCCCTGCAAACCGCAAAACAGGATTGCCTGCATGTTTTTTCCTTATATGTTCAATTAGTCTAGGGACCCCTGTACCCGAGGTGATGGAATTAAAGTGCTCACGGAAAAGTACAAATAAGGGACGAATAGGGTTTCCGATATAATGAAAACCGCATGGGCAAAAAACAACGTATACAACGTAATTTGTGCGGCATGTTATAAAATCTTGGGCCTTAGGGTACTGTCACACAATGCAATTTTGATTGCTACGACGGCACGATTCGTGACGTTGCAGCGTCGTATGATTATCGTTCCAGCGTCGTAGACTGCGGTCACACTTTGCAATCACGGCGCTGGAGTGATGCCGAAGTCCCCGGGTAACCAGGGTAAACATCGGGTTACTAAGCGCAGGGCCGCGCTTAGTAACCCGATGTTTACCGTGGTTACCAGCGTAAAAGTAAAAAAAAAAAAAAACTTACATACTCACCATCTGATGTCCGTCAGGTCCCTTGCTGTCTGCTTCCTGCTGTGACTGAGTGCCGCCGTACAGTGAGAGCGCAGCACAGCAGTGACGTCACCGCTGTGATCTGCTCTCACTTTCCGGCCGGCAGACAGTCAGAGCGGGAAGCGGACGTCAAGGGACCTGACGGACATCAGATGGTGAGTATGTACGGTTTTTTTTTTTTTACTTTTACGCTGGTAACCACGGTAAACATCGGGTTACTAAGCGCGGCCCTGCGCTTAGTAACGCGATGTTTACCCTGGTTACCAGCGAACGCATCGCTGGATCGCTGTCACACACAACGATCCAGCGATGACAGCGGGAGATCCAGCGACGAAAGAAAGTTTCAAACGATCTGCTACGACGTACGATTCTCAGCAGGGTCCCTGATCGCAGTAGCGTGTCAGACACTGCGAGATCGTAAAGATATCGCTAGAACGTCACGAATCGTGCCGTCGTATTGATCAAAATTGCACTGTGTGACAGTACCCTTATGTGAAATACCTCCCATCTCTAAATATTTGGTGGTAAGATGGAAGGAACAGAAAGAACAATTTCCGCATTTATGATTGCCTACAGGCATATTTTTTTGCAGCCAGTTATTAGATTCGATTTTAACACGATTCTGAAATAGAATACACTGTGTTCCAAATTATTATGCACATAGAGTTTAGGAGTGATAAGGTTAGAATTTTTTTGTTTGTCATTTAAACTCATTGATGGTGATGTGTGTCAGGGCTCTTTATATCACTGAAAGCAATTGCAGATACCTGTGCAAATTAGTTTGGCAGGTGTGTCCAAATAAAGGCAAGACTACTTAAGAAGGCTGTTCCACATTATTAAGCAGCCTACATTTTTTGCCAAAATGGGAAAGAAAAAGGATGTGTCGGCTGCTGAGAAGCAACAAATTGTGGAGTATTTAGGTCAAGGCATGACTACAATCAACATTGCAAAGACACTTCATCGTGATCATCGCACAATCAAGAAGTATGTAGCTGATTCCCAGCACACACGTGTGCGTGCTGATAAGGAAAAATTGAGGACTCTTTCCAACAGGCAATTGCGTAAGGTTAAAAGAGCAGCTGCAAAAATGCCTTGTCATAGCAGCAGACAAGTTTTTGAAGCTGCTGGTGCCTCCAACGTTCCCAGAACAACAAGATGCAGGGTCCTTCAGAGGTTTGCAGCTGTGCGTAAGCCATCCTGTCGACCTCCTCTATCCACTGCAACAAGCAGAAACGGCTCCAGTGGGCCAAACGATACATGAAGACTGACTTCCAAACTGTTTTGTTCACCGATGAGTGCTGTGCAACGCTCGATGGTCCAGATAGATGGAGTGGAGGATGGACACCCCATGAAAACATGGCTAAGGCGCGAACAAGGAGGAGGTGGAGTAATGTTTTGGGCTGGAATCATGGGGAGAGAGATTGTCGGCCCCTTTATGATCCCTGAAAGGGTAAAGATGAACTCCATAATCTATGTGGAGTTTCTAAAGCAACACATCCTGCCATGGTTCAAGAGGAAGAACCGTGCTTTCCGCAGCAAGATCATTTTCATGCATGATAATGCACCGTCTCATGCTGCAAAAAACACATCTGCATCTCTGGCTGCTATGGGCATAAAAGAGGACAAACTTATGGTGTGGCCACCATCTTCCTACGTGCAAATGTAACATCACCTAGAATAAAGTTTTCACTTGAAAACTGTTTGATTTCATTTTGTAATAAGCTGATAATGCTTATAACTTCACAATTGACCATTTTTTTTGTTCAAAATAAAAAAAAAGGTTGAATACTCTACTGTGCATAATAATTTGGAACATGCATTTTGAGTGTTTATTTTTTTTAAAAAGATACTGTTTTCATAGACAGTTTTTTTCCAAAACATTGCAATTATACTAGAATAGTAGATGACTGGAAAATAACAATGACTGCAATTCAGATAGGTAATTTAGAGAAAATATGAGGAAATATTATTTGCATAATAATTTGGAACACAGTGTATCTTTGATATTTTTTGTCCTCCTATATGTAACAAGTGGACCCCTGGACACTATATCCGCAATTTCTTTTTCTCCCTCTAGCAAATGCCAACTCCTGTTGATCGCAGATCTAATCTAACTGTCTATAGGACCAAATCTAAAATTAAAAATGAATCTTTTTTCCTTCTGTTGTACCCAGCGTTTCTTTTCAGGTGAAACAGGAGGACTTTCCTCAACCCTCTTTAATGCGGTGTCAAGAACAGATTTGGGGTAACCCCTATCGGAAAAACGTTTATAAAGGTCCAAAGATTGTTCTTTAAACCTGATGGGATCAATGATAATCGTTTTCAGCCGTAGAAACTGGCTGGAAGGCAGTGATTTTTTCAAAAATGGCGGGTGAGCGCTGTCAAAATGCAGAAGAGAATTGGTGGAGGTTGGTTTGCGATATACTTCTGTTCTTAAAGAGCCATTAACAATATGCAATTGTACGTCCAAGAATTCAAGATTATCACCCCCAAATTTAGCAGTGAACCTCATATTCATATTGTTGGACGTATTCAAAAGATCCACGAAGTGATGGAACGAATCCTGAGACCCGTCCCATACTATGAATATATCGTCCTCAGAAGCAGTTTCATTTGCTTGAAAAAACTATTTTTTGTTGAATACATAAATTTTTCTTCAAAAATCCCAAGATAAAGGTTTGCGAAGGTACATGCAATGGGTTACCCATTGCAGTACCCACTCGCTGCAGGTACCATGCATCCATAAATTTAAAGGCATTGTGCCCCAACACAAATTTTAATCCCTCACATATAAAATCCACAAAGTCCTCTCCATTGTCTGTTCTAGGTAAAGCTGTTCTAACTGCATCTACCCCTTCTGAATGTGGCATTCTTGTATAAAGACTTTCTACACCGATGGAGGTTAATGAAAAACCTTCCTGCCATGTAAAATCTTTTAGGGCCGCTAAAAATTCACCTGTGTCTTTTATATACGAGGGTATAGATTTTAGAAGAGGGCGCAGCAGCCAATCAAGATATTTAGACAATGGTTCTGTAAGAGATCCTATCCCTGCGACGATTGGATGCCCGGGAGGGTGTGAAGAGGATTTGTGGATTTTGGGTACATGGTACCAATAGGGCTTACGCCCTTTTCAACCTGTTTTCTGAGGAAAGGCCTAAGATCGTTTTTATATTTATTACTGGGATCACTTGATATCATTTGATATGTAATTTCATCCGACAACTATCTCTTTGCCTCATTTACATAAAACTCTCTGGATAATAAAACCGTGTTGCCCCCCTTATCGGCTCTTCTTACAATGGTGTCCTTCCAATCTCTAATCATTTTTAGAGCCTTTTTCTCTTTCTTATTTAGATATGAGGGCATTTTTGAATAAATAAGGGACTCAACATCTCTAATAACTAAATCTGCGAATAAATCAATGGCATTACCTGGGGACATTGGGGGCATATATGTTGATTTTGTACCACCTGTAAACAGACCTTCTGCTGATTTTATATTCTGAATTGATGTGGCATTTGAGGCTGCAGTCAGACTGCATAAGAGTGCAGCATCATTTGCAATCGCACTTAAAGGTTCTTCATCTTAAACCAGTTACCATAAAGCCCAATGGTCCTATGGAACATGGTTTCTCCCCTTCTAACACTGTAGTATTTACTGTATTGCTATTTGCAAAGGTTTTGCATAAATGCATCTTCCTAGTAGCTTTAAACATTTATTGTTTTTTATTGCATGTATCTGCTTTTCACTTGTTCACAATTAATGATATGCTTTCACCTGATGGTGGGTGGGACAAGGGCAATGGCTGCTTAGAAATATTCTGTGAGCTCTGTCCTACATATGACCTGTTGAAGCGCAATGTAAGCATGAAACGATCGTCGTCTGTATTTGCTCCACTGTTTTATCTGTCTGCTGTTGGTATGATGATGCCACAATAAAGGATTTTGTTGCACGGGACGGTATGTGCCAATCCGCTTTCTTCTTTATTGTACATACAGATCTGCAATCATTGCTGCCAGCATCTAAAGACTTTTTAGCTAAAATTGATAAGAAAGAGGACGAGCATAGGCGCAGACCTATCCCTCAGTCTTTTAATAATTGGTTACTGGCATTCTGTATCTATGCCAGCGAAATGGGTGAAAAGTTTCAAAAAAATGTTCTGGATTATTTAATCAAGTGGACATAGTTTTGGAAGATTATAAACATTTTAGCAGGATTAATTGGTTCTTCTACGATGAAAACTTTAGGAAAAAGCTAGCAGTGTACCCCTCTTTGAAGTGGGGTGTAAAGGATGTGGGTCTTTGGCTGAATTTAATGCTACCAACGTCCGGTAGTGTGCAGAGGCCCACATCTGTATCCCAAACTGTTTTTAGAAAGGGCAAATGCTTTGCTTTTAATGAGACTCAGTGCAAATGGCCTAATTCTTGTAGGTATAGACGTGAGTGCTCCTTTTGTGGAGGAGGGCATCCAATGGTATGATGTTTCAAAAAGGCTAATATACCAGTGCAGCCCTCCACAAAAGAATACCTTACTAAAAGCGGAGACGCCAGTAAAGCTGGAGAATATGTTAGCATGGTTAGAGCAGTATCCAAGCCGCAAGAAAGCCAAGCTCTTAATTGACGGTTTTGCAGTTGGTTTAAGGGTATGTGCACACGTTGCGGAATTTGCTGTGGATTCGCAGCGGTTTTGATGCTGTGGATTCGCAGCTGCTTTCCATGAGTATACAGAAACGTAGCGTTGTTTATTCCGCAGCATGTCAAGTCTTTGTGCAGATTCCGCAGCGGTTTACACCGGCTCCATAATAGGAATCCGCAGGTGTAAAACCACAGGCGGAATCCGCACAAAAAACGCATAAAATCCGCAGTAAATCCGCAGTTAAAACGCAGTGCTTTTTACCTGCAGATTTCTCAAAACAGGAAAAATCTGCAGAGGTTCAATCTACATGTGCACCATACCCTTATGGTTCCCCCTTTTACTGGTTCAGGCTGTAATTGGGTGAATAACTTAAGATATGTGAAACTGCATCCGGGGGCGGTGTTAGCAAAGTTAGAAAAAGAAATTAAGGCCGGTAGAATTGTGGGGCCTTTTAATAATATACCGTTTGTCAATTTGTCGTTTATCACCTCTGGATGTAGCTCCTAAAAAAAGAACCAAATTCGTATAGATTAATTCACCATTTCTCATTTCCTTATGGGTCCTCTTTGAATGATAGTTGAAAGTTTAAAGGGAAACTGTCACCCCCAAAATCGAAGGTGAGCTAAGCCCACCGGCATCAGGGGCTTATCTACAGCATTCTGTAATGCTGTAGATAAGCCCCCGATGTATCCTGAAAGATGAGAAAAAGAGGTTAGATTATACTCACCCAGGGCTGGTCCCGCTGCGGTCTGGACCGATGGGCGTCGTGGTCCGGTCCGGTGCCTCCTATCTTCTTACAATGACGTCCTCTTCTTGTCTTCATGCTGCTGCTCCGGTGCAGGTGTACTTTGTCTGCCCTGTTGAGGGCAGAGCAAAGTACTGCAGTGCGCAGGCACCGGGAAAGGTCAGAGAGTCCCGGCACCTGCGCACTGCAGTACTTTGCTCTGCCCTCAACAGAGCAGACAAAGTACGCCTGCGCCGGAGCCGCAGCATGAAGACAAGAAGAGGACATCATCCTATGAAGATGGGAGGCCCCGGACCGCGACGCCCATCGGATTGGACCGCCCGCCCAGGTGAGTATAATCTAACCTCTTTCTCATCTTTCAGTATACATCGGGGGCTTATCTACAGCATTACAGAATGTGGTAGATAAGCCCCTGATGCTGGTGGGATTACCTCACCTTCGATTTTGGGGGTGACAGGTTCCCTTTAAAATCGGTTTGTTATCCTTCTTTTGACCAAGCGCCAGAGATAGTTGGAAATTTTGGCCCTGGAGCGTTAATGGCAAAAGCAGATATAGAGGCAGCTTTTAGATTGCTACCAATACATCCAGATGGTTTTAATTCTTTGGGTTTCCAGTTTAATGGCTCGTTTTATGTGGACAAATGTTTACCCATGGGATGTTTATTATCGTGTTCTTATTTTGAGATTTTTTCATCTTTCTTAGAATGGGTAGTGGCTATGCATTGTATGAAAGGTGGAATTGTGCATTATTTGGATGACATTTTGTTTGTAGTTCCAAAAGGTAGTGGTGTTTGCAATGAATTGTTGAATACCTTTATGTTAGTTTGTAATGATTTTGGTATTCCGCTTGCAAGTGGCAAGACAGTTTTTCCTTCGAGTTGCACAGAGTATCTGGGCATACTAATTGATACGGTCAAGGGTGAATTTAGACTTCCAGTAAATAAAGTTGAGAAATGTGTGCATGTTTTATTTTCTATTTATAGAAGTAAGAAGTCTACTGTTAAAGAGGTTGCATCTTTGCTGGGTTTGCTTGCTTTTGCTTCCAGAGTTATCCCGATGGGCAGGGTTTTCCACAGGAGATTAGCTATGCATATTGCTGGTATAAGGAATTCTTCTTTTCATGTCCAGATTACTAGGGAAATTAAGGAAGATTTAGAAGTTTGGTTAGAGTTTTTAAGAGACTTCAATGGTATTGCTGTTTGGAGAGATCCTTTTGTTACAGCTAGGGACTTGAATTTGTTCACGGATGCTTCAGGTTCAGTTGGGTTTGGTGCGTACTGGAATGGTAAGTGGAGTTGGTTGTGCTACATGGCATCGGTCCTGGGTGGTTTATGGAGTAACTAAGAACATGGTTCTGTTAGAGCTTTTTCCGGTAGTGGTTGCATTGGCGCTGTGGGGCAGTAGGCTGGCTAACAAGTGCATTTTGCTTAGATCGGATAATAAACGTGTAGTTTTTGCCGTCAATTGTCTTTCTTCCCACTGTATTTTAGAGGTTAAACTACTCAGGCATTTGGTTTTGTTGTGTCTTAGACTTAACATTTGGTTGAAGGCTGTGCACATTGACGGTAAATCTAATGTAATAGCTGATGCGGTTTCTCATTTGAAGTTTGTCAAGTTCTCTATCCTCGTGCTAGACGCCAAAAGAATGGGAACAGACTGTCCGGAATATTTATGGGGCTTAATTTGACCCTCGTAATGAATCTTTTGGAGTGTTCAGTGGCGGCCTCTAGTGGAGCGGATATGTGTCAGCTTGGGACCAATGGACATCTTTTTGTAGGAGTATGAATTGTGATTTGTTTAAGAGTAGTGATGAGTGAATATACTCGTTACTCGAGATTTCCCGAGCAGGCTCGGGTGTCCTCCGAGTATTTTTTAGTGCTCGGAAATTTAGTTTTTATTGCCGCAGCTGAATGATTTACATCTGTTAGCCAGCATAAGTACATGTGGGGGTTGCCTGGTTGCTATGGAATCCCCACATGTACTTATGCTGGCTAACAGATGTAAATCATTCAGCTGCGGCAATAAAAACTAAATCTCCGAGCACTAAAAAATACTCGGAGGACCCCCAAGCATCCTCGGGAAATCTCGAGTAACGAGTATATTCACTCATCACTATTTAAGAGCTCTGAACATCTGGCGTTGTTTTTTTGCATGAGATTGTGTGAAAAAGGTTTAGCGTACTCGACGGTAGTTAAACTGTTGGCAGGTGTTTCCTTTTTCTTCAAATTTTTTAGTGCACTACCATTGAAGAGTTACTTTATAGTAAAGCAGGTTTTAAAAGGGTATAAATAATAGATATGTTAGGAATGGTAGGTACCCTATTACCCTGGCTATTTTGAGGAATGTCAGTGCAGTTTCTTTGTCTTGTTCTTTTGACATATTTGAGTCTATGATTTTTTCAGCAGCTGCTTCCCTTTTATTTTTCAGCGCTCTAAGGATTGGGGAATTGCTCCCGAAGGGTAATATGGGTGCAGGAGATCTTAGGTTGCAATATTTGTCGGTGAGAGTGGAGCGCCCCCAAGGGCTAGGGGGTACTTGGTACCGGGTCCTTCGGTTCTCACGGGGGATGTCATAGTGGCTGACCTGGTCCGTGGCCCTAGGGACGTCCGCTGTAAATGGGAAAGGGATAGTGTTCGTGACGCCACCTGTGGTATTCGGTCAGGATGACCGACGCTGCTTTAAGGGGTCCGCTGGGGCATGTTATGGCAGCTAGATGGTATACCTTCCCACAGGTGAAGTGTATCCCCAGGGCTTCCCAGAGTGTAGATGGTAGATGGTTAGAGGTGTAGTGAAGAACGAGGACACAAGGTTGCAGTCTCTTTACCTTTACTGAAGGCTTCAACATCCACAGTCCAGGGTACAGACCACAGGGTAGGCAGAGTCCGGCCGGTCTGAAGGCAAATCCAGTCCCCTTATCCGGGTGGAAATCAGTAGCCTTCCTCTAGCGCCTGGATGTTGTAGTACCTTACTGCTGAGCCTCTCATAAGGTCCTCACAACTGTTGTAGATGTTCTAGATGTTATGTCTTTCTCTCTGTCCCCCAGATGAATAGGAACAACCCGTATGACTGATGGCCTGAGGCTTTTTACAGGGACTCTAGCACGCCCCAGCCCCCACAAGTTGCCACCGTGCCTCCTAGGTATAGGTCGGGCAGGTAACATGGAATTATCTGTCCTGCCAGTCTCTGGAGCAAGGCATGGATACAGTTGCTCCCTTGGTGTTCCGGCTACCGAGTCCCACGCCTCAGAAAGGAGGCAGCCTTTTGCAGTGTAGAACTCCTTCTGGTTTCCTCTCCTTTTGCTATGACTTCGTTTCTCACCCTATACAATACAATTCGCTGTTCATGTCGCTTTCTTAGGATGCTGCCGCATGCTGGGCCGACGCAGGTCCATGGCCTTCTGTCTAGGCCTCTGACAGGATCCCACCCCTGTCAGGGACCACTCTGTCTGCAGCTCTTAGATGTTCCACCTTCCCCTCTGGCTGCCTGACAGGTGCTGCCTGGGTGAAGCCCAGTCAGCTTCTGCCTAACTTCCTATCCAGACCACCAGTTTTACCTAATTGTGAAGAGTGCCCTAATAGATAGGAGCATAGCTCCCCTTGGTGGACTGGAGTGTGAAGTGTGTTGCATGGTTTGTGATACCTGGTAAAGAGATCTCCTTTATTGCCTTCAGACGTAACATCACTCCCCCTGGTGGAAGAATGACATTACTGCAACGACCAGGACCCTGGGGCGCTGCAAGAGACACACATATGGGAATTCATATTGCAAGGTCCAAAACAGATCAATAAGAGAGAGGTGTTAGTGCGGCGCCCCAGGGCCCTAGTCGTCGCAGTGGTATTGCTTTCCTCTCGGGGAGAGTGATGCTACATTGGGGGCAAGAAAGGATTACTGCATCCAGGTATCACAAGCATGCAACACATTCATACTCCAGGCCACCAGGGGGAGCTTCTGCTCCTATTTATTAGGTCACTCCCCACATATATATAACTGGTAGTCTGTAGTGGAAGTTAGTCAGTCCTGAGAGAGAAAGTTCCAGACAGTAGTCTGAGGAGGACAGAGGGTCAACGGAGCTGTGCATGCCCTCAGAGCTGCAGCTCCCAGAAAGAGACATTTAAAAGCAGAATTGTATTGCAACGAGCGTGAAGGAAGTCGAAGCAAAGGAGAGGATACGAGAAGGGGACCAGCCCCGAACAGGCTGCCTCTTTCTGAGGTGCAGAATCCCGGTAGCCGGAACACCGAGGGAGTAAGGACCTCTACGCCTTATTTCAGAGACTGGCAGGACAGCTAATTGCAGGTTACCTGTCCGCACCCAGGAGGCACGGTGACACCCACAGAGCTGGGTTAATACGGACGTCCCAGGGTCACGGACCGGGTCAGCCGCCGTGACATCCCCCTGTGAACCGCAGGACCCGGTACCGAGTACCCCACGGCCCCTGGGGGCGCTCCATTAGTCTTAAATTAATGTGTTTCCCGGATGCTCAAATATGTCCGACTTTTTTGATTAAAGCTTATTTAAAAGTGCGCTCCAGAAGGGGTGAGCATCTGTTGTTGCACCAGTCTGGTATGCCTCTGTCGCAGTTGAAATTCACAAGCATTTTACGTAAGTTCTTGTTTAATTTGGGTTTGGGTGGTAAATATTTTTCTACTCATTCGTTTCGAATTGGAGCTGCGACAGAGGCGGCAAGATTGGGATTGCACAAATCAATTATAAAACGGCTGGTTAGGTGGGAGGCGAACTGCTATCAGCTGTACATTAGAAAGTAATAATCTGTAACGTTCTTAGTATATAGTTTTTGCAGGTTTCACGGTTTGGATTCTCGGTCATTCCTACGTACACTGGGTGGCACAAAGAGCAGAAGATTGGTGCTATGTACAGAATCTGTCATTGCCACCTGATCGTATAAGAGTATGTTGGATGGGAGTCAGAGGGCAGAAATGGGACGGTTTTATTGATGAAGTGTTAACGATGAATGACAAATTTCCTACACCAGACATTATTATTCATTTAGGAGGTAACGACATGGGGAAGATGGGTACAGTTGATCTTCTGTTTATTATGACAAAGAATTTGCAAACAATTTCTGTGTTATTTCCTGGAGTTCGAATAATTTTTTCAGAAATTATACCTAGAATTTTGTGAGTCTAGTCTGCAGAGCTGAAGTTCTGTGAGAAGATAAGGAAGTGTCTGAACCGGGCGCTTTATAAATTTTTGCTGTCAATTGGCGGATTTTCCTTTCGTCACATTGATAGTGATCTAGTGCATTTGTCGGCAATTGGTAATGACATTTTTAATATAGATCTGCAGGCTATGGTGGAAATCAGTGGCTTATCCGGGGGGGGGGGGGGGGGCAGCCGAGGCATGTGCCCCGGGCGCAGCCGACAGGGGGGCGCCAGCGGGCCGCCTGATGATGGGGCGGTTCAAGGAGGCTCCTCGCCCTGAACTGAGCGGTCACATGGTACCGCTCATTACAGTAATGAATACGCTCCTCCACCTCCCATAGGAGTGGAGCCGCATATTCATTACTGTAATGAGCGGTAACGGTGACCGCTCAGTACAGGAAGAAGCTGCCGGCGCCGGGGAAGCAGGGACTGCACCGCGCCAGGAGTAGGTGAGTATAGTGGGGAGGGGAGCGCTGCGCGATATTCACCTGCTCCTCGTTCCGGCGTCGATCCGTTTTCAGCAGTGACGCTGAGGTCAGAGGGCGTGCACTAACTGATCCTTTGCCCCGGGTGCAGGAAAGGCTAGATACACCTCTGGTGGAAATAACCCTTGGTGGGGTGGGGCCATACTTGCATCTGTAGGCAAGATGGCTGGTTGTGGAGGTTCAGGGAGCTGAATCGACAGAAAGTTCTGAGTTAACGGCTTGAACTTTTGTGGCTGAGCTGCGGTGTTTCGTTAACCCCTTTTTTCGTTTTTCGCTCCCCTTCTTCCCAGAGCCATAACTTTTTAATTTTTCTGTCAATATGGCCATGTGAGGGCTTGTTTTTTGCAAGACGAGTTGTACTTTTGAATGACACCATTAGTTTTACCATGTCGTGTACTAGAAAATGGGGAAAAAATTCCAAATGTGGTGAAATTGCAAAAAAAAGTGCAATCCCACACTTGTTTTTTGTTTGGCTTTTTTACTAGGTTCACTAAATGCTAAAACGGACCTGCCATTATGATTCTCCAGGTTATTATAAGTTCATACACACCAAACATGTCTAGGTTCTTTTTCATCTAAGTGGTGAAAAAAATTCCAAACTTTGTTACAAAAAATTGCGCTATTTTCTGATACCTGTAGCGTCTCCATTTTTCGTGATCTCGGGTTAGTTGAGGGCTTTTTTTTTTGCGTGCTGAGCTGAAATTTTTAATGATGCCATTTTGGTGCAGATACGATCATTTTGATCATTTTAATGCAATGTCGCGGCGACCAAAAAACGTAATTTTGGTGTTTCAATTTTATTCTTGCTACACTGTTTAGCAATCAGGTTAATCTTTTTTTATTGATAGATCGGGCATTTCTGAATGCGGTGATACCAAATATGTGTATATTTGAGTTTATTATTATTGTTTTATTTTGAATGGGGCGAAAGGGATGATTTGAACTTTTATATATTTTATAAGATTTTTAAAAACATTTTTTTTTTACTTTTGGCATGCTTCAATAGTCTCCATAGGAGATAAGAAGCTGCTATAGCCCAATCGGCTCTGCTACATAGAGGCGATGGTCAGATCGTAGAATTGCTGACTTGCTATGAGCGTCGACCGTGGGTGGCGATCGCAGCAATCTGGCACTGACAACCATAGAGTTCTCCAGGAGACCTCGGGTGTCATGCCGACACACCGGTGACCCGCGATCACATGACACAGGTTACCGGTGTGCATATTTCCGGTGCGATTGCCGGAAGCGCCATTTAAATGCTGCTGTCAGAGTTTGACAGCAGCATTTAACTAGTTAATATTTGCGGATTGATCGCGATTCCACCTGCGGATATTGTGGGCACATGTCAGCTGTTCAAAACAGCTGACATATCCCTGGAAAGATGTGGGCTCACCGCCGGAGCCCACATCAAAGGGAGGGATACCGATATCAACGTAAATGTACACCCGATGTCGGTAAGGGGTTAAAGTTGATTTATGAAGTTGGAAGTTATTGATCATTTTGATTGTATGTTACTGAATTAATAAAAGGCCGTGGCCAAAATATTCTCCACCTAAATCAATGTGTCTGTGTGTTCTGTTTAGGTAATGAAGGTATCAAGGTGATTTGTATAATGACAAGAATTATTCTCAAGTTGTCTCTTGTGCAACACTCAGCTTTCTAGTCTTTTTCACTTCCTGGTTTTGGGAAGGGCGAGCTCTCCTCCTTCGTTGCCAGTTCTGGTGAGTAGCAGAGCTGTAGTATTAGGCCATGTTCACACGTTCAGTATTTGGTCAGTATTTTACTTCAGCATTTGTAAGCCAAAATCAGGAGTGGAACAATCAGGGTAGGTGCACACGATCAGTAATTAGCAGCCCTTTGGACGCAGCGCATGTCCGTTGCGTCCAAAGTGCTGCCGGCTATTGAACGCAGGTGAATCCACATGTATTCATTGAACCATACGTATTCACTGCGTTCAATACATTGTACGGGTGAAATTGTATCTTGTGGAGGCTCGCGTCTCTGCATGATAAAAAGACATGCCGCAGTCTGGAAAGACGCGCTGCATGTCTGTCTCCGCGGGTGATGTATGCTGTAACATCTGGACACTGCGGGTTGGATGCTGTATAAGTGTAAAGAGCTGCGGGTACCTGTACTGAATCGGGTTCGGAACTGTTGAGGTTGACTCCCATGTTGCCTGGGGGAAGAATGAGGAGCCGCACCGACCTCATGACCCGAGTAGGAGGGGCAGCTTAACAGAAAAAAGCGCGCAGTTTCAGGCAGTTTGGCACAAACAAGCAGTAGCGCACAGCCAGGTGAGCAGGGTGCTCCGTCCTCTGAGAACCGGCGTCGTGACGGACTGGGTTGGTTGGTTCCTGCCACCTCGAACGGGACCGCTGCAGAGAGAAGTACGGTCAGTAGCTGCCAGAGACAGGAGTGCCGTGCGCTCAGTGACTGTGATTATTGCGCACGTACAGAGGCAAGAAGGCTGAGTACCGGACAGACTTTTGCGGCCTTCCTTGCCACTTGCTTCCCGCCCATTTATGTTTTAATTCTGAGAGAGCATCAGCCTTGTTTGTTTCGGCCGCACATGCTTATGGACTGGGGACTCAGCGGAAGGTACCGGAGACCGACCACTGCCACCAGAAGAAGGACCATTGTTTAAAGGACCCCATCTGAGGACATCACCCGGACTGCTATTGTCTTACATTTGTTATCCCTACTTTAAAGGGAACCTGTCACCCCCCCCCCCCCCAGGTGTTTGTAACTAAAAGAGCCACCTTGTGCAGCCCTAATGCTGCATTCGGACAAGGTGGCTCTTTTAGTTATGCTCCTTGCACACGCTGAAATAAACACTTATAAAATGTGTCCCCTCATACCATGAAATCGCCAGGGAGGCGGGTCTTTCCCCCCTATTTAGACGCAGCACAGCAGTCATTCATGCCCCCTTGGCACCAGGCGCCGCCTCCTCAGCGTTGTTTGAAACTGTCCCGGAGCCTGCGCTGTTATGTTATCCCTTGGGCATGCAGAGTTAGCGCTGCCCGTCTTCTAACATCACCGTGGCATGCAATTAGGGATCAGCTGACACCGCACAGTCTGAACAAGGCGGAGGGAGATGAGTGAGAGGCAAATATATGCACTGCGCATGCCCATGAATCCCAGCCCTGCAGTGTGAATAAATCAGAAGACACTGCGGGGCGGGATCTCAGGCAGCGCGGCCGCACAGGCGCAGTCAGCCTGACATCAAATGATGTCAGAAGATGGGCAGCGCTCACTGCGCATGCCCAAGGGATAACATAACAGCGCAGGCTCCGGGACAGTTTCAAACAACGCTGAGGAGGGGACGCCAAGGGGGCATGAATGACGGCTGTGCTGCGTCTAATTAGGGGGGAAAGACCTGCCTCCCTTTTAGTTACAAACACCTGGGGGGGGGGGGGGTGACAGGTTCCCTTTAACCATTAACCTCCCTGCGAGGAGTGAATACCTTGCTTTATTAAATTGTTACATCTTGGTAACCCTTGCTCTGCCTTCTGTCTGTCACTGCATCCCGCAACCTGCTTACACAAGTACGCAGTGTCCAACTCGCAGCATTTACTGGCAGTGTGCACCTACCCTCAGGGGAAAAGTATAATAGAAACACGTCAGCACTTCTGTATTTATCACCCACTCCTGGTTTTGGCTTACAAATACTGAGGTAAAATACTGACCAAATACTGACTGTCTGAACGTGGCTTTAGTAGAACTATGAAACGCAGCACTAGTTCTGCTATAAGGCTATGTTCACAGGTGGCGTTTTTGCAGTGATGTTTTTTCTGCAGATAAGTTGCATTTTACACTACCAGCAATAGTTGAGATTTCGGAAATCTCATTCACATGCAGCATTTTTTTTTTCCCGACCAATTTTGAGCACTGCAGCGTTTTTGAAAATCTGCAGCATGTCATTCTTTCAGCGTTTTTGCAGCATTTTTACCCATTTAAAGTAATGAAAAAACACAGCATAATATTTGTGCTGTGCTTTTTCAGCATTCATTGTGAATACAACTACCTATATTAACATGCACTGTGGACAAATCACGCAAGAGATCTGCACGAAAAATGCAGCAGATACCTGCGCTTTATACACAGCATTTTTACTACCAATAGTAAAGGATTTGCTACAAAAAAGATATTGCAAAACGCCACTCATGAACATAGTCTAATACATTCAGATATCAGTAATTTGCTCTGAACTCTACACTGCTGTCACAATGTTTGCACATAGGCGTAACAGCGCATTTGTACAAGCTGCCATAGGTGGGGACTGGTGATTTTCTTTGTAAGGAGCTAAGAGAGAGGGAGAGCATCAGCTAACTACTGTATAGAAATAAATAGGCTGCATAGAAGTGGCTAGGATCTTAGGAATTAACAAACTCCCCTGGAATGTAACTCCTGCACACTCTCGGTTATGGTCTGGACAACTACTAGTGGCCGAGCTCCATGGATACAAGCTGTATACTGTGTAAGATAAAAATTCTCAGTGCAGGAGAATGAGAGCAGATAGAAAAAGAAATAAATTAGCAAATTTTCATGCTAACTAAAGCAATTTAATAATATGAGAATACCCCTTATTATTTAGTTTGCTTTACTTATATAGCACCATCATATTTCGTAGTCCGTTATATACCGTACATTATCATCACTGTCCTCATTGGAGCTCACAATCTAAGTTCCCTAACAGGATATCATTGGAGTGTGGGAGGAAACAAGAGAACCTGGAGGAAACCGACAAAACACAGAGAGAACATACAAACTGCATGCAGATGTTGTACTTTGAATGCAGGACCACTGAGCTGCAAAGAAACAATGAGAAAGAAGCAATCACAAGATTGTGCTATAGTTTTTGTCCTCATTTGGCCATTTTCATCAGCCCCATTCATAGTGAGCATGTTTGCTTATTTGTGATTTATCTCATTGAAGTCTATGGAATAGAACAGCGCATGCTTGTTCTGTTCTCCAGCAAAGAATAAAGACTAAAGACCCCATATTTTTTAGCAGTGGGAGTCTCGGAGGTCTAATCCTCACCTGACTTACTTTTATAATCTATACAAAACCTACAAGAAACAAAATGAGTAAAAACCCTGCTGTAACTAAATAAGTCAAAAGCAAAAGTGCATTTAAATAACACAGGGTTCTCAGTAATACTGTTTTTGATCAAAAATAGCATAAAAGCCATCCCACCATTGACAAGGTGACTCTGATCGGGATGGGACTTACACTGTCTAATATTAAAAACCTTACCATGTGTCAGAGTTGACCTCAGTGTGTGAATAAGGGCAGACAAAAGGACTAGGACCCAACGAGTGGACACCAATCCCCTTGAAAAAGCAACGTAATCCGTGGGCGAAACGCGCGTTGGGGACTGTGCCTGTGGATCCTACCCGGTGTGCTCCTCCTTGGTGCCTTGCAGTGGTAAGAGCAGCTTGTATATATTTGTCACTTTATGCCGTCTTGGCTTTTTACATACACAGCTTCACATGCATGTATAGCAGTAGGTCTCTACTACTATTGATATGTATGCTGGCCCTATAGATGGCGCACACCGGGGGATTCTCACCTATCCTTTTTACCATCCTGGTATTTTACTGTATTTTTTGTATGTTTTGCATTGACGAAGTAATATGTAAATTATATGTGCATTAATAAAGTATCTATTACCTATACACTCCTAGTTTTCTCCTATTCCTGTGGCTCTCATGGAGTTGGTTCTTTTTGGTGAGGGGTTGTTTGGCACTATTTAGAGCTATCATCTCCCCCTCAGTATCTAGTATGTTGCCTGGTTTTGGTATTACCAATCTAGGGAAGCCTTTAAATGTAATTTCCAGCTCAGGAGAGGGAGGCCACACCCCGGCTTGCACAGAATGCAAAAATAGAAAGAAAAAACACAAAAATTGAGCTTGGTTTGAGTTGGTATACATACAGCACATAAACGCATGTTCACATTGGCCATAAAGCATACAAAACCTTTACTTTTATAATCTGTCTGATTGGTAGGTTTTAACAAGTAAAAAAAAAATTGTTTTTCTCTTTAGGACTTTAAAAATGCTCAAGATCCCATTCCATAAATACCTGATAGATGTGATTCCCACCTCTTTATAGAGCAAGAGTCCTCCGACTTCCCATTTTGCCTGATGTAAAAGCTGCATCTATAACACAATTATGAATTATCCTGCCACGGTAGTTGTAAAAGGATTTCCATTTTGAAAGCCTTTTATTAATTAGGATTATTTCCTGCAGATCTACATATGTTCTAAACTGTTCTTATTGGAGAATAACACTGATACTTCACAGTATGAACTAACTGAAGGCCAGTACACAAAGGGTTACACATCCAGCTTCCTTGTGCACGTCATGCTGTATTATCGGACGGTCTAAGCCCTGCGCCCCTATTATGGATCCTTAGCGCTATTCGAGCAGATCTATGCAGTGCTGTATGAGTGAGACTTTACGAAAAAGACCCCACTCTTATTAATGATGACCTGGTTCTAAAAGCCCTCCTGACATTATTTATACAAGGGGCCTGATACATTGACCTTATGTGTCACTTCTGCAATGTCCACAGCCACATCACTGATTTCCTCCCGAAAATGTGATTTTATATGTACAAAACAGTCAGCATTAACTTCTATGCGATCACACATTTTAACATCGAGCATTATAGACATAGAAATCACCACTTGTAGGAGGAAGATACAAAATATCCAGCACTAATGACTTTCATCATCCCTGAATGCGGAATAAGAAACTTCAGTTCCTAAAACTCACGTGACAGCAACTGTGCAGAGTTTTAAACTTCCTCCTACTTCTAGATAAGGTCGCAGAGCTGCACCTCTTTCCCCACAGAGGAGTAGCTGCTGACACTGAGCCATGGCGAGCCTGACTCTGATCTGTTTTCTGCTGTTCCCAGGTGAGTGTGGCTTTATATCTGTACTAACTTTTGTATCTTTTGTGCACTTATATATTTGGGGAGTGACATAATACACTGCTTCAATGTATACAAGGCATCTAGAGCTGTCTCTGTTCTGTAAGTAGAGTCCGTAACTGAAAAATAAAGAAGGTTCTTTGCCTATAAGAACACCATATTTTCATATCCAGAGGGACGTAGTAAGTAAAATGATGCTGTTCATTGAATCATACAGCTTGAAACTCATATATAAGCTGTTAGGTCTGACTGCGCCCACGCATTCCCAATGTTACTGGAAACAGACTCAGAATTAATCTGCAGTATGGGAAAATAACTGCACATAATGGAAACGGTTTAGAACAGAGAAATCCCGCTCCAGAACAGATCACTGCAATCATCTGTTTTATTTAAAAGGACAGTTATTTATATATTTTACTCACTTGTATAGCGCCATTAATTCCACAGCGCTGTACGGACATCAGCATCGCTGTCCCCAATGGGGCGCACAATCTACAGTCCCTATCTGTATGTCTTTGGAATGTGGGAGGAAACCTGAGAGCCCAGAGGAAACCCACCCAAATACGGGGAGAACATACAAACTCCTTACAGATGTTTTCCTCGGTGGGATTTGAACACAGGATTCCAGTGCTGTAAAATCCAAAAAGGAAAAACACAGCAGCATAAAAGTATAAAAGTCCACTTACACATTTCAATATATCCAAAGCATAATTGGGTTAGATGGAAAAAGTGCTGTGTCCCTCAAAAGGGGTTGTAACCAAGATTACAAATTTTCACCTATCTACAGTGTGGAGACACAAGGGTCAGTGGGTGCTTTCATCCACTGATCCAGCTGTCTTTAGAAAGACCACACAGGCTGGGCTAATCCCACTGAACTCCTTCCCCAAGCTTAGGAAGTGGCAAGCTTAGGAATCTGACCAAGCACAGTGAGGTATGTAGCCAGGCGACCTGATTGCCCCATCCTGGGTTATCCAAATTACTTTGTGTGCTCAGTGTTGGGCAGTGTAGCAGATCTGTATTCCACCAGCTGGAACCATGGTCCCTGGGCTGATTTCCTGTAGAATCAAACCGGTGACAGGAGCAGGGCCCTTTTATAAACCTCAGCTCCCATTCCAGGGCATTGTCCCATGGGATTGGGGGGAGGTAGCCATGGCTGTTCGCTCATTGTTCAGTCAGTCTGCATAATTCTCCTCCAAGTGGTGCAGACTCATACACCGCAGAAAACCTGTATAGAAGGAAATAGTAAAATATCATCAAAATATTCTAGAAAGCATACGAATATATCAAACATTAAACCTATACAAAATATCCAGAATTAGGCAATATCTCTTTATAAAAATAATGACTTTTATTAAACCAGAATACAGCACACAAGATTTCATAAAAAGGGGAGGGGAACAAGGGAAAAGGAAGTAAAGGAAAGCGGGAATGGAGAAATAAAAATAGGGGAGGGGGATGTATGTGCACCAAAGAGTACATAAGCTAGTTTCATAATCAAATATATGAATGTCCAGATCAAAAATGTAGAAAGAGGTAAGTATTAATCGCTGGATAATAATGGGAATGTTGGTGAAGGATCCCCAATATATATGCCAAAATCAGACCTCATATATAAAACAGTCAATGTCAGAATCAAACGGAAAAGTGCTGAGTGCAACAATTGAAAAGTAATGCACATGTTTGCATAGTCACATGAAATTAGTCTCATTTAAGAATTAATATAAACAAGCAATGCATAATATGATATTCCAAAAAATAGATAAATGTAAGTATGCAAGTCACATGATTATACACATGAGAAAGACCAAATATTGCACAACCCCAAAAACAGATGCCAAGTGGGACAAAGTCATGAGGGCAAGATGTAAATATATAAAAAAACAGCACAAAATGTACAGTATATAGTTCATCAAGAATTGCACATACTAGCCATGGAGGCACACCACATCCCCCTTCACCTACTCCAACGCAAATCGTCAGGGAGTAACTTACATCTTGCCCTTGACTTTGTCCCACTTGACATTTTGTTATCTATCTGTTTTTGGGGTTGTGCTAAATTTGGTCTTTCTCATGTGTATAATCACGTGGCTTGCAAACTTACATACATTTATCTATCTTTGGAATAATCTTATTATGTTATTGCTGGTTTATATTAATTCTTAAAAGAGATTAATTTCATGTAACTATGCAAACCTATGACCATTACTTTCCAATTATTGCACTCAGCACCTTTTCATATGATTTTGACATTATCTGATTTTGATAGTGTGTGTGTGGGTGGGTGGGTGGGTGGGTGGGTGGGTGGGTGTGTGTGTGTGTGTGTGTGTGTGTGTACAGCTCTGGCAAAAATTAAGAGATCACTGCAAAATTTTCAGTTTGTCTGATTTTTCTCTTTATATGTATATTTTTGAGTAAAATGTAAATTGCTATTTTATTCTATTCTATAAACTACTATTTATCTTCTGAAAATGAGAAATGGTCAAAATAACAAAAAAATGCATTGCTTGCAGACCTGAAATAATGCAAAAATAAAAAAATACAAGTTCATAATCATTTAGAAACAACAATACTAATGTTTTAACTCAGGAAGAGTTCAGAAATCAATATTTCCACCAGTCTTTCACACTGCTTTTGGGTGACCTTATGCCACTCCTGGTACAAAAATGTAAGCAGTTCTTCTTTGTTTGATGGCTTGTGACTATCCATCTTCCTCCTGATTATATTCCAGAGGTTTTCATTGGGGTTCAGGTCTGGAGATTTGGCTGCCCAATGCAGGAATTTGATGTGGTGGTCTTTCATCCACACCATGATTGACCTAGCTGTGTGGCATGGTGCATTGTCCTGCTGGAAAAACCAGTCCTCAGAGTTGGGGAACATTGCCTGAGCAGAAGGAATCAACTGTTTTTCCCCATTGAAAACCTCTGGAATGTAATCAAGAGGATGATGGATAGTCACAAGCCATCAAACAAAGAAGAACTGCTTACATTTTTGCGCCAGAAGCAGTGTGAAAGACTGGTGGAAAGCATGCCAAGACGCATGAACGCTGTGATTAAAAAATCATGGTTATTCCACAAAATATTGATTTCTGAACTCTTCCTGAGTTAAAACATTAGTATTGTTGTTTCTAAATCATTATGAACTTTTTTTTGCATTATTTGAGGTCTGTAAGCAATGCATTTTTTTGTTATTTTGACCATTTCTCATTTTCAGAAAATAGATACAAAATGTATTGCTTGGAACTTTGGAGACATGTTGTCAGTAGTTTATAGAATAAAAGAACAATTTACATTTTGCTCAAAAATATACCTATAAAGAGAAAAATCAGACAAGCTGAAATTTTGCAGTGGTCTCTTAATTTTTGCCAGAGCTATATATATATATATATATATATATATATATATATATATATATATATATATATATATATATGATTTATTTATACTGGGGATCTTTCATCAACAGTCCCATTATTGTCCAGCAGTTAATACTTACCTCTGCCCAGGGGCGTAACTACCGCGGTCGCCAGTGCGACCGGGCCCGGCAGGTCAGGGGCCCGGGCCCGGCAGGTCAGAGGCACCCAACACCATGTTGCAGTGCAGGAGATTCCTCCTGCACGGCAACAGTCCGAGGCGTATCTAGGGGGAGGGGGCAGCCGGGGCACGTGAGAGACAGGAAGCAGCTCCAGTCATCATGGTGAGACTGTCAGCTTCTGCTCTGCAGCCCCGGGACAGAAGGTGAGAGCAGGGGGGAGGTGCGGGACAGAGCCGCTTTAGTCAGGAGAAGCTGAGGAGCTGCAGCCGATTTACATCAGCCACCCCTGTACCAGAGAGGAGATTGTGAGTTGTGTATATGAGCTGGTGTGTGTGTCTGATATCTGTAGAGTGTGTGTGTGTGTGTGATATCTGTAGTATGTGTGTGTGTGATATCTGTAGAGTGTGTGTGTGTGTGTGTGTGATATCTGTAGTGTGTGTGTGTGTGATATCTGTAGTATGTGTGTGTGATATCTGTAGTGTGTGTGTGTGTGTGATATCTGTAGTATGTGTGTGTGATATCTGTAGTGTGTGTGTGTGATATCTGTAGTATGTGTGTGTGATATCTGTAGTGTGTGTGTGTGTGTGTGTGTGATATCTGTAGTGTGTGTGTGTGTGTGATATCTGTAGTATGTGTGTGTATGTGATATCTGTAGTGTGTGTGTGTGTGTGTGTGTGATATCTGTAGTGTGTGTGATATCTGTAGTGTGTTTGATATCTGTAGTATGTGTGTGTGTGTGGTATCTGTAGTATGTGTGTGTGATATCTGTAGTGTGTGTGTGTGATATCTGTAGTATGTGTGTGTAATATCTGTAGTGTGTGTGTGTGTGTGTGTGTGTATCTGTAGTGTGTGTGTGTGTGATATCTGTAGTGTGTGTGTGTGTGTGTGAGGCAGGGGCATAATTACCACAGTCACAGCGGTCACCGCTGCAAGCGGCTCTGGCAGGTCAGGGGCCCGTGTGTCCCCTTGAGCCTGTCTCCCTTGTCCCCTTATGCTTGTGTCCCTTGTCCCCGTGTGCCAGTCTCCCTTGCCCATTAGTCCCTGTGTGTCCCCATGTGCCTGTCTCCTTTGTCCCCTTGTGCTTGTGTCAGTCACCCTTGCCCACTAGTCCCTGTGTGTCAGTCTCCCTTTCCCACTTGTCCCTGTGTCCCCTTGTGCTTGTATCTCTTGTCCACTAGTCCCCGTGTGCCCCCTGTGTCAGTCTCCCTTGCCTACTTGTCCTCGTGTGCCCCTTGTGTCAGTCTCCCTTGCCCACTAGTCCCCTTGTAACCTTCTCCCCTGCCTCCTAGCCCCCATGTGTCCCCTTGTGCCTGTCTTCCTTGCTCCCTAGCCCCCCTATGTTACCCTTGTGCCTGTCTCCCCTAGCCCCCTTGTGCCCTCTCCCCTGCCCCCTCGTCACCATTTGCTCATGTCTTTCTCACTGCCCCTGTATGGAGGGGCTGCATTATACTATGAGGGGGGCTGCGTTGTTTTCTATGGGGGTTACATTGAGTTGTATGGCAGGGCTGCAGGGGGGGGGCCCATTTGGAAGTTTGCACCGGGGCCCATAACTTTGTAGTTACGCCACTGCCTCTATTTTAGATCTGAACATCCATATATTTGCTTATGAAACTAACTTATGTGCCCTTTGCTGCACATAGCCCCTCTCCCTCATTTTTATATCCTCATTCCTGTTTTTCTTTACTTCTTTTTTCCTTCCCCTCCCCTTTGTATGAATTCTTGTGTGTTGTATTTTGTACATGGTTTAATAAAAGTCATTATTGTTATAAAAATTTTTTACACTGCATGGCATGGGCTTATGCAAACCGTAATCAGCAGGCATTCCACAAATTAACATACAAAAAGGGTCATTGGACAGTCTCACATGAAACAATGGCTCATGTCCTTTAACTTACTGAACAAAGGAATAGCATGTCTGACATAATTAAGAATAATTCACCCCGCACAAGTGGCCAGACTGACACCGAGTCCTCACATACAGGATAGCTGTTGACTTGCTGATTGCTGGAGATCTGGGCACTGGCACCCCTTCAATGAAGGGGTCAAAAGTTCCCATTTGACTGGAGCAGCGCTCAAGAATGTGCTGTACTCCCATTTAATGTCTGTACTACAGTTAGAGATTTCTTGATTTAACAGGCTAGACTATGTATTTACAGAACACTATTACAATAGATGTTTGATAATATTAAAGGGAATCTGTCACCAAGTATTTGCTACCCAATCTGAGAGCAGCATGATGTAGGAACAGAGACCCGGTTTCCTGCTATGTATCACTTACTGAGCTGCTTGCTGCAGTTTTGATAAAATTATTGTTTTATCTGCTGCAGATCCACCAGATCTGGGAATACTGAGCTCTGTATAACCTCACCCGCACCACTGATTGGCAGCTGTCTGTGTGCACTGTGCATAAGCATAAAGCTGCCAATCAGCAGTGAGGCCGGGGTTATACAAAGATCATGACTATGGATGACGACATGGCAGGAGGTTACTAGTCTTTTTGTGAAAATCTGTAATTGTATTAAAACTACAGGAAGCAGCTCAGTAAGTGACACATCTCTGGAATTAGAATCTTTGTCTCTAAATTATTCTGCTCTCAGATTAGGTGGCAAAGACCTTTTTACAGAATCCCTTTAAAGGGTTTGCCCTACGAACATTGATCAGCTATCCACAGGATAGGGGATGAATGCATTATTAAAGGCCCCCATACACATTAGACTAATGTTGGCCGATCCCACCAATATCGACAGTCTAATGTGTGACAGATGATTGTTGGGGGAGATAAGGATTTGACATGTCCTATTTCAGATCCTTTTCTTCTCTAAGGGTACCGTCACACAGTGAAATTTCCATCGCTGCGACGGCACGATTCGTGACGTCACAGCGTCGTATGAATATCGCTCCAGCGTCGTAGACTGCGGTCACACTTTGCAATCACGGTGCTGGAGCGATGCCGAAGTCCCCGGGTAACCAGGGTAAACATCGGGTTACTAAGCGCAGGGCCGCGCTTAGTAACCCGATGTTTACCCTGGTTACAAGCGTAAACGTAAAAAAAAACAAACAGTACATACTTACATTCCGGTGTCTGTCCCCGGCGTTCTGCTTCTCTCCACTGTGTAAGCGCCATAGCCGGAAAGCAGAGCGGTGACGTCACCGTGTCACCGCTGTGCTCGCTTTCCGGCCGGCAGGCGCTCACACAGTGGAGAGAAGCTGAGACGCCGGAGGACAGACACCGGAATGTAAGTATGTACTGTTTGTTTTTTTTACGTTTACGCTTGTAACCAGGGTAAACATCGGGTTACTAAGCGCGGCCCTGCGCTTAGTTACCCGATGTTTACCCTGGTTACAAGCGAACACATCGCTGGATCGCTGTCACACACAACGATCCAGCGATGTCAGCGGGAGATCCAGCGACGAAAGAAAGTTCCAAACGATCTGCTACGACGTACGATTCTCAGCAGGGTCCCTGATCGCTGCTGCGTGTCAGACACTGCGATATCGTAACGATATCGCTAGAACGTCACGAATCGTACCGTCGTAGCGATGGAAATTTCACTGTGTGACGGTACCCTAAGAGATAAGCCACCACCAGAGCTATTTGGCAGTGGATCTCATAGAGAACAAAGGATGTCTTTGCAGGGCGAGCTCTCCTGTGTATGGGAGATTTGGGTGAGATAGCTGTTCTGCAGCAGCTATCTAATGTGTAATGCGGCCTTAACTGATCAGACATTACCTATAATCATCTGTCACAGTAAGTAACGTTGTTAAAAAGCTAAAATATCAGCGAAAAATGGGAATTAAAGGTATATTCACATGTGACAAATCTGTTCGAGAAATCAGTGACTGAAAATCAGTTCATTCATTGATAGAGTGGTATTTTGAAGCCAGAAGATGATCTTCAGCAGCATAATAGAAATAAACTAATTCACTGTCCTTGATACTGAGGCTTTATCATTTACCTTGCTTATAGTACCCTGCTGGGTGTCCCTCTAACACCATAGAAGTATGTACAGTAATCAAGCAGTGGCTGTAGGGTCCTGTGAATTGTCCTACACTTACCAGACAACCGAGGCATTGATGTCAGTAATTTCACCCCAGTTGCATTTGAAATTTTATCTTCTTAAAGGGGTATTCACATGTGGCAGATGAGCCTGCTGCAGAAACAACCCCACTCTTATAAACATCTCTATAGCATAAAGAGAGGTATAGCGGGACCAGATCGGCGGCCTACGGGTCATTGGAGACATCTCCTATCATGCTAAGGCTTTAGGCCATAATCACACTGGACGGTTTAGTTCAGTTTTTGTTTTTGTTTTTACAGGTGATACACTGCAAAAGAGAGTAAAAATATAAAAAAAAAAAAAAAAAAAAAAAAGAGTTTTTTTGTTCCATTTGTTTTTGTGCTGTTAGCTGTTTGTTGTAATAGTGCATCATATATAAACAAATTAAGAGAAATCGGGCAATGGTAAATATGGAGGAACCATGGAGCAGAACATGGCATGCTTTATGTGTGGGGAGCTTCATACAGTCGCAGAGTGCACAACTTTTCTGTATACATGAGCCTTTATCTTGGCATATGTCACTAAGGTTTTTCATATCGAGACAAAACTCATCCCTCGTGTATCGTTCATATAAATGACACATTTTTTCTTACTTGTGTCTTAAAGTTACAATACTTGGTGGACATTACTCAAAAAAGAACAAATTATCACCCCAGGCAAATCCGATATACTGTGTTACTGCTAGTGCCGTGCCTGTGGGGTGGTGCATAATGCAGACATTCAATAGGCACCAAAGAGAGAATGCCAGTGTCATGTACCACATCGTAGGCAAGGCACGAGGAATAACCCAGTGGAGTAGGGTCCCCTGACTGTCCCCAAATGCTACTATAGCAGGATGCCTGCTGGTTACTTTACCCTTAACAGATAGCAACATTAGTACGGCACAAACTATTTTTTACAAAATGACTTTTATTTTGCAGCTCTGCATATGCTTATGAAGCAGGACTAGCCCAGTGGGTGACCTCCTCTTAGACTAGTCCTGCCTCGGATCCTCTAATCATACCCATCTAGATAACAGTGTACTTGCAAACCTGGTTATGGTAGCACCATTGGAAATCTTGCACATAAGCATGGCGTGCCGGAAGTTCTGCCATAATGGAGAGTGTATGGAGGCTGTGCCTCACGTACAGACAGGCATGATTAGGGGACTGAAGGCATGACTTTGGGAAATGTCACCCTTCCAGACTAGTCCTGCTTGCAAAGTATATGTAGAGATGCAAAAAATACGTTTATAAAAAAACCCTTACCATTCGTAGGGCACATAAAATACCTTTAAAGAACGAAATATTTGGCACGCATACCTCACAGATGGCTCACGCAGTCTTACAGATTTGATGCATGTAGCTAGACATCTTAGACACTTGGCTGGTTTACTTCAGATCAATATTTTGCACCAATAATTTGGCTCATGTTAAAGGGGTTGTCCGGGTTTTGTTTCCAAAGTTGTCACAATCCAGGGAAAGCATGAAAATAATAAAATAACTTCCACTGACTTGTTATCTCCCTACCTGCTCCAGTGGCTCTGCTAGTGACCACTGCAGCCAATCACTGGCCTCAGATGTGATTTTTAAAAAATCAGCTGAAAACCACTACAGTAAATCCAGCGAATGGCTGTAGTGGTCATGTGTGCACCATAGGAACATCATCACTTACAGTTCACAGAAACCCAGGAGACCACCAGAGCGCTGAGGCAGAATTGTAATAGAAGGTATAAAGAGCAGAGAATGCTCCTGTTTCCCTTACTCTGTAATTACTAAGGGTCACTACATCACATGTCTGGGAAAGTCACGGTCCGCTGTGCTGGCTAATATAGACGGTTCTGCTCGTTATGTGTGTAACACTACAGGAGACACACTGACTGTATCTCTAGGTTGCACTTATGAAAACTTCCTGTTATCTGCCACAAGAAGACATGGTCAGAATTCATATCCTCATTTGGGAACTTCCTTATTTTGCTTTCATTCTTCATGTTACCTTGTTGTGACACATTTGTATCTTTTAGTTTTTCACGTGTTGATTAAAAGGAAATAGAAACGAGGTGTTTACTAGTAATCACACACAAAAGGTTCTGTAAACCAGTCCTGAATGCTGTGTCACTTACAATCTCATACCGGTAAAAATGATAAACGATAAAGTAAAATATATAGTTTCTTATATTATTAGAAGGGTTGTCCGCCTCAAAAAATATCTTCAGCTGAACTGAATACGCTTTGAAAAGTCAGATTTTAATCAATCTTTCATTGAACACAAGAACAATTTCCAATATTTTGACAAAACTGAGTTTCAGAGAACATTTTTTAACCCATAACATGAAAGTCAGGTAAATAATATAACTTTCACTGCAGAATCTTCGGTCTCCAATTAGCTGATGTAAAAATAAGCCCAACCCACATCAAAAACGATTACATCAACTGTTTTGTATGACCTCCATGATTTTTAAGGACACCACCAAGGCCTTTAGGCATGGAATGAACAAGTTGACGACATATTGCAACATCGATCTTTTTCTGTTCTTTAGGAATGACCTCCTTCAGAGTAAAGATGCTGGATAGAGAGTGATTCTCAAGTTGTCTCTTTGGAACTCTCAGGTGTTCAGTTGGGTTCAGATCAGGAGACATACTTTGCCACTGAATCACTTTCACCCTGTTCTTCTTCAGAAATGCAACAGATATGTGTTTTGGATCATTATGATATTGGCAAAGTGCCCATGTACTACGGGCATGGAGTGATGGTAGTATCTTTACTTTCAATATACAGCAGTAAAACCTTGAATTTATGATACCATCATGCACTCATGCAGACACATAAGGACACTGCCCCCACTATGTTTCTCTGCAGGCATCATGTATGTAGAAAAATACTTAAGTTTATAGCTTGGGTCGTTACACTTGCAGTGATATTTACATTTACTTGTTTATTTATTATTTAACAAAGCAGGAAAGGATTTTATCTTTTTTTTATATATATCTTTTAACATTCTATTAAACGTTTTCTTTTAAAGGGATCCTGTCATGTCAAAAATCGCTATCCTGTAGACTAATAGCATTCTAAAGCTGCACAGCTACCGCGCTGACAGCCTAGCTGCCAGGAAGAAATTAACTTTATTCCTCCCAGCAGCTACAGACTTTCAGTCATGGAGCGTGGCTTCAGTCACCAATCAGCCTATAGTGAGCGGCGCCTGCAACCACGCCCTGACACTGACTGACAGCCAGCGCTGTACTCATGTACTGCTGACCCAGTTGTTAATCAGTGCCTTTTCCTCCCGGCAGACTGGCTTTCAATATAGCAGCCATATGACTTTAGAACTATATTAATCAGCAGATTAACTCCATATCTGCAGGTTAATAGCATTTTGGGACATGACAAGTTCCTGTTAAGTTTTCTTTTAACCCTACAAGGGGAGTTGATAATTTGTATAACACAATGCAATACATCAGTTATTGTTAAACCTACTGGACTTTGCTTCTGCAGCGTTTTATCATAAATGTAGAAGGTCAGAAAAAAAATGCCACAGAAAACAAGTGAAAGCTGTAGGCATGACACCAGCTTTAATATAGTAAAGGCTAGACTGAATATTTGAAGTCTTTCTTGTCATCTCTTTTTGGACAAATTAACCAACTAAAGATTACTCAGTAGATGAAAACAATTTGACTCAATGGATTGTTGAACTGTTTGATTACATTTGGATTAAATGCCTTTGTGAGCTATTTGCTAATTTCATTTTGAGCACAAGACCATCGTGGATAGGCAGCCTCCTGCTTTGTAGAGCAGTAATGGCAAAGACGAGCGCAGTATATTGGAAATATTTTCATGCTAATTCAGCTGTAAAAATATTTGAAATAACTGTGATTGTTGAGTGAACTAGGGCAGGAGCTACAGACAGGGTTTAGAAGGTAAATATGTTGCTATAGAAAACTAGTAATGTCTTCAATACACATAGAATGTGGCCAACTTGAACACTAATAGGCAAAGTATGAAGACAGAAAATAAATGGATCCAAACAAACATGACCCTATAGATCAATTAACATTGTGCTTCCAGTACAATTCATTGCCTTCTTTTGCTTTCTCCCTCCCAAACACTATGATTCAGGACAGTTTCAGTTTTCTAGATTATGCTCCTTTAGAAGCTCCTTTCATCTGCTGCTCAGTAAGATCTCTACATTGCATTCAAACAGTTAAAGTTTGGGAGTTCCCCTGTTTCAGTTGAGGGTGGGAGTAGACACTATCAATAACCTGATTTCATTCCATTTATAGGGAAAATACTATATAAACCCTGATCCATTTCACATCATTCTCCTCTACTCAACTTACAAGCAGGAAAGCTGGCTCATAGTTGAGTTCCATTTATAAACTTTTAATCACGGATGACTACAAAAAGTAAGGAACAGATCAATAGACAGTTCTGCAACTTTTTGGCATAAATAAAACTACTACTTTGAATATAAAAGTATGTACATTTTTAAATCTTATACTAGAGGAATACACTACATATACAAGGAAACAGTTTAAAGTTGTTTTTGTCAGCAGTATCAACCTACTTACCAGTCTTTATGGCTACGCAGATCAAAGAAAGTAGAATACAATGATACCTTGATATCTGCTATTCAGATTTACCTCACAATGGCTGCTGCATTCCCTGCCTCTGCTTTTATACAGGCTACTCCTGATTGGCTGCGCTCTACCCTGTGATGTGATAGCTGCATGGCATTATGCACAGGGCCGTATTTGCCACTAGGCACTTGAGGGCACATGCCTAGGGCGGGGCCATGCGGGGGGGGCGGCACCTGAGCAGGTGTGTGTGCTCTTTTTTTTTATTTATTTTTTTAATGCAAAGTCCGGTCCGGCCGGGGTCACCTTAAGGCTTAAGCCCCTCCCCCCTCCCCCTCCCCCTCGCCGCCACCGCCGCCCCCCCGCCGCTGCCTCATTGCCCATACACACTATGATTGATGCATACTCACCTCACCTGCTCCAGCGACGCCTGGTCTGCTCTCAGTGACTGCACCCTCGCTGTGTGAGCGGTCACATGGTACCGCTGATTAAGGTCATGACCTTAAATCAGCGGTACCACCTGACCGCTCATACAGGACGACGAGGGTGCTGCACCGGGACACAGCACAGAGGTGGAGGATCCCGTTCTTCTGCGCACCGTGCGCGGTGTGAGGTGACACAGCCAGGTGAGTATGATGACAGCCAGGGACGGGGGGAGCCGGGGAGGATGAAGGAGGGGGATCGGGGAGCCCGGCAGGTGGCAGCCACAAGATAGATGGGGAGCGGCGGGGCAGGCTGCTGATGAGCCACGCATGGGGGATGGGAGATGACGAGCCAGAGCCACCAATGCCACCATGCATGCATGCATACAGGGGGGGATGGGAGAGGAGATGAGCCATGCATACAGGGGGGTGGTGGTGAATATGAGCCATGCATACAGGGGGGGGGTGAATATGAGCCATGCACACAGGGGGGGGTGTATATGAGCCATGCATACAGGGGGGGGGTGTATATGAGCCATGCATACGGGGGGGGGGGGTGTATATGAGCCATGCATACAGGGGGGGTGTATATGAGCCATGCATACAGGGGGGGGTGTATATGAGCCATGCATACAGGGGGGGTGTATATGAGCCATGCATACAGGGGGGGGTGTATATGAGCCATGCATACAGGGGGGGTGTATATGAGCCATGCATACAGGGGGGGTGAATATGAGCCATGTATACGGGGGGGGTGAATATGAGCCATACATACGGGGGGGGGTGAATATGAGCCATGCATACAGGGGGGGAATATGAGCCATGCATACAGGAGGGGGGGTCATTATACAGTATCATGGAGAACTGTGTGGCCATTATACAGTATTGAGCATCATGTGTGGCCATTGTACAGTATTGAGCATCATGTGTGGCCATTATACAATATGGAGCATCATGTGTGGCCGTTATACAGTACGGAGCATCATGTGTGTCCATTATACAGTATGGAACATCATGTGTGGCCATTATACAGTATGGAGCATCATGTGTGGCCATTATACAGTATGGAGCACTGTGGCCATATTTTTTCGTTTATAATTATTGTATATAAAACAGTGTGATCAGCAGTGCTAAATGGCTGTGGTTGGGACGTGGATATGGGTGTGACTAGTTGTGAAATGGGTGTGGTCAGAGGCGTGGCCTAAAATTTGCCACGGCGCGCTACGCGCGCCGCACACTTTCTATCTCCTTCCCTTCTTCAAAAGTTGGGAGGTATGGTACCGCATTTGCCAGATCATAAGTGCCGCAAATCCCATAGGGAATGAATGAGGCCGAACGCAGTGTTGCCGTAAGTGATCCGTTACGCGGCAGATGCAGAAAAACTGCAAAAGGCGACTTTGACATCAGCGATTCTTGCTAAAGTCACTGCCGATAATGTCATACTAACCAGGGGGGGGCAGCACTAAAAGTGCCTAGGGCAGCAGAAACCCTAAATACGGCCCTGATTATGCAGATGCCCGAGGTAATGTGGGCTTTCTCTGGCTGCTGCACTTTTATGCATTATCTAAAATGGCAATGGCTATTCACTGCGTTCACTGAATACCTAAAGAGTCAACACAAGTTCAATTTGCATCAAATTAATTTCCTCATCTCTAATAAATGTAAATTGGATATAACTTATATTAATGAAATGAAAAAGAGTAAAAATGGATAGTTTGCTTTAGGTTGTAAGGCAGCAGGCCCAGATGAGCTACCTTATAGGGGTTGTCCAGCTGCAATGAAAAGTCTGCAATCACACTGTGAAGCGCACACTGCCACAATTTCCTTGTTTTTCCCATGATGGTGAGCGTTATAGTGTACTTATTGGGGGAATGGCGACAGTGTACTTATTACAGGAATTGTGACAGTGTGCATATCACAGATTGAAAGTTTTTATTATTTGCAAAGTCAATTTAAAATTTCTAACACAGCGTATCTAGAACAACAACATGCAATTAAACACACAATTAATATGCGAGTATATATAATTAATGTGTATTTTTGAGCCTGTGAAAAAAGTGCTGTAATTTCTGAACAGTTTATGTAAAATGTTGTCAACTCTTTTGTGGTGGTGTATAAAATTTGCCACCGCTCTGGTGGCAGTGATGATGTCTTGTGCAACGTTACCCTGACCGGTGCAGCCAATCACTGTCTTCAACAAGTAGAAAATCAAAATGATTTGTGATGCACTGTTTGATAGTGAACATTTCATCAACAAGTTCACACCTAAGGTAGAAATATAGAAATATCTATCTTATGTTTCTAGATGAAGGGTGTGACTGCAGATCTGACTTCACACAGTTTCTTTGTAGTCTGTAACCACTGAAACACATAGATCTATAAAGAATCTGTATACGCCAAACGGCTGTATGTTTTTTACAAATACAATATGAAGTTGCTTCAATTTTTTTAAGATGCATTAATGAAATGTTAATTAGTTGCAGATTTTTAATGTTTTCACTACCTAGGACACATTCAATACAACTGCATTCTAAATACTTGCCATATCTAGAATATACAACTTTCGACAACACATGGTACAAGGCTTTATAAATTAAGTTTGTATTTGTGAATTGTTTAACAATTGTCTTAACAGAAAAAGAAGCCGTACACTTGAGATAGTTGTGGCCTGAGCTAAGTCTCTGACAAACACAACTGGTAGAAGCATGTCTCCCCAATCAGCAAGGATTGAGCATGTCAATATAACCAATCCCCCTCCCCTTCCATGACCTCTGCCTATGGGGGAGGGCTGGTAGAACACTATACAGGGCTGGTGGAACACTATACACTTAAGATTGTTGGTTTTTGCACAATGCAGAGTTGCATGAACATCTTGTGACTTTTGCCGTTTTCACATCTGTTTAAAGCCGCTCCGCCAAAATGGTTAGATCTGGGGAGGAGGAGGGACATAATGGGGCGCGGCTACACCCACCTGTCAAATTCATTAAAAGTGCCTGCGTTTCTTACACCAGAAATGCTACTCCAGACCTTGACAAAAGTAACATTTCTGGAGAGGCGTACAAAAGCACACGCCAATGAGAAGATACTCCAAAGTCATTAATAAGTGGCTTGTGTCAATGAATGTGGTGCATCGTATTCCAGACTGGCGAATGCAATGTATGTCTTAATGAATTGGCCCCTATATGTTTCTCTGGTACCCTAGAGCATGAAGCCAATATATTATTTGTTTGTTTATCATTCCAATAATTGAGCTACATTAAAAAATTTTTGAACAAGTACAGCATTTCTAAATGTGTATAACTGTGTAGTTTTTCAAAAGCTTTCACATATATTGCAATCTGATCAGATCTTTCTTTTGCTGTTTTTAGGAACTTTTCTGGTTTATACTTCTGCCCAAACATCATCTATGCTAAAAGTTTTGCCTGTCTCTTCGGGTCCTGTACAACCCACCACCAAGGCACCAGCAAACACCACCACTCATGCACCAGCAAACACCACCACACAAGCACCATCAAACACCACCACACAAGCACCATCAAACATCACCACCCATGCACCATCAAACACCACCACCCATGCACCATCAAACACCACCACACAAGCACCATCAAACACCACCACACAAGCACCATCAAACACCACCACACAAGCACCATCAAACACCACCACATCAAACACTACCAGTCATACAACAACTCATGTTATTCCAACATTACCCCCAACATCTGGACCACCAGAATCTGGCAACTACACAGTAAAAGATGACAAAGGAGCATGTATTATTGCAGATATGGGACTAGAGCTTCAAGTAGATGTTTCAATAAAAGGAAAAACAGTAAGTATATGGATTGATACTTGCATGTTGTTGAGTAGCAAATGATAGCTAAACCAGGAAACATTTGATTACATGATAAAACTAGTTAATTGAGTCCATTGCAAGGCTAGTCAAGTTACATTATAGCATGGCAAGTTCACCTGGATAAGAAAAATATGGGAGTTATATTTGTATTCTCAATATATCATTCTGGATTACATTTCCTCCACTATACTCTTTTAACATCTTTCAATGGGTCTGAAAGTGAAAATCAAATATTTTAGAAACACATCTGTAACACTAATAGTGGTAAAAGGGATGAAATACAGAATGCAATGGGAAAAGCTGGTGTAGAATAACCAATGTATCCTTATGTTCCATCCCATAAAACAATAAAAAAAATGTATAACTGTAAGAGCAAAAAAGAAGAAAATGTTCCTGCTTCTGGTAAAATTTTCAGAGTAATCTTTATTCCATAAAAAAAAAAATATAGTGGACAGGAACACGAGCAAGCGATGTGTTTCGAACACGGTTGTTCTTTATCAAGCGTGATAAAGAACAACCGTGTTCGAAACGCGTCGCTTGCTCTTGTTCCTGTCCACTATATTTTTTTTTAATTTTTTTTTTTGATGGAATAAAGATTACTCTGAAAATTTTACCGGAAGCTGGAACATTTTTCTTCTTTTTTTGCAATTGCTACACGAGTGGTCGGTTGGTGGTTCCGTGCACGCTGGACTCCTATAAACTGTGAGCTGGCATTATCCTTTCTGTTTTCTATAACTGTAAGAGGTAAACAAAGCAAACCATAAAGGTGGAAATATCTACAGCAAATGTTCACATTTAAAGGAAACCATGTAATAGGAAAGTAACACATTTGAGAACCTTTCAGTGCCTACTGGCAAAAAGCTTTACACCCCATCTGCCAAACACTTAGCTTTACATTAGAACCAAAAGGAGCAAATTACCTTATTTGTATCCTGAAACCAAACTATTCTTGGGGGTAATTCATTTATTTTGGTATTATGATACCACCCCCCATTTTCCAGGCAGTTTGTAACTTGTCTGTATATTGTATTTTACAGGAGAAAAGATATTTAAACATCAAACCAAAAGAGACCAATGCAAATGGCACATGTGGCGCATCCAAATCAAATCTTCTCTTGCAATTTCCAGAAGGTTTTATTAATTTTACATTTGTTAAGGTAAGTTTAAATAAAACATGGTGTCCTTCCCATCATCAATGGACTAGTATAAGCCTAATAACATTACTGCTAAGTAATACTTTCAGAATCCCATACATTACAAACATGGGACTGTATGAGGGCATTGTATGGGACAAGTGGCTGCAATATGTGATAATGGCGGCCATCCAGAGTTCCACAAAAAAGCCCACCCCTAATGGCTGGTGATATTACTGCACTTCCATCTGGTATGTATACTGTCCAGTAGACAGTTGCTATATACTTTGAGACACTTAGGTGCGGTATTTTCATAGTTGACCAATAGAGCACTAGGCAGTACCCTGATTGTAATACAGAAATGCTCTATGCAGGCAAAATTAGTTAGATATCCTAAAATGTTGCAGCTTGTCTAATGATCGCGATTAAGTGCCCATTGGGAAACAATCTAAGAAACAAACGGTTATTAAGACGTTCTGTGCTAGAAGTTAATGCCAGAGTGATTATTGTGCTGAGGTTGTAGAGTGGACTGCATTTTATACAGCAGCTGGTTTTCTAAGTAAAGATTCAGATAATCGAGTTGCAGGTGAAATGAGGTTTGCTGGAAAGATTTTGTAAGAAAAATCTGAGGTTTTATATGTTGTCAGACATTGAGTAAGGGTCATGAATGAATCACGAGCCACTTACCGCACAAGCTCGGGGACAAGAAGCATAAGATCACTTGAGAAGCTTACACACTTTTCAGCTGTCTGCAAACATTGAGCAATGATCTGACATCTTTAGTTAGCTATGTAAGCCTTAAAGGAGTTGTTCCATTTCAATTAAGTTTCTATCCCAGCTGTAGTTTATGATAAAACAACTTCCCCATGACCATCACTGAGTCTCCGCCAGTGCTCCTGGTGTCGTTCACCGTGGAAAGCGTGGCAGCCAATCAGTGAGCTCAGATGTCCTGAAGGGGGCATTGTGTCTACACAGGCAGAGCTGCTGAGCTCACTAATTGTCTAACTTGCTGTTCAGATGACATCAGCGCCGAAGCCAATGCCAGATACCAGGAGCAGTGGTTATTTTAGAACACACTGCAGCCAGGGCAGAAGCGAAAGGGAAAAACCTCTTTAAACTGTTTGTTCTGAAATTTATCCATCTGAGTTTGGTAATTCTTAACTTGCTGATAAGAGCTCTTATTTCTTGCAATAGCTTGCCACTTTATTTTCACAATTCACAAGCTCTAGTGTTGTGCCATACAATCCTTGACAGTTGAAGTCATGGAAAAGATAATGCATAAAAGTATTATTTGCAGAGCCAGCATTAGGGGCAGGCAAACTAGGCATTTGCCTAAGCCCCCCATTCCCCCAGGCCTAGTTGTCACTATGGGGCCTGTGAGTCAGGGGGGCTCTGGCACCCCCACATCGCGCATTTAACTGTAACGGCATCATAGATTAAAATCAATAATGGAGTAAAGAGTGTCCAGTTACTCTTCCTCTCCCATCAGTCCCTCTCTGCTTCTGATGCAGTGGGCGCAATGATGTCACTTCATAACATGTCACGCTGTGTCGAGCAGTAGAACTGCTGAAAAGACGCGCTACAGAGACAGGAGCAGCGGGGAAACAGGGGGAGGTGCGTCTTGTATTTATTTTTAAATCAGTGACTACATGGTGGCCATAATATTGGAGGAATATGGGGTGTGCATTTTACTCTATGAGGCTGCATTATACTCTATTGGGCTGCATTATACTGTATGGGGCTGCATTATGCTCTATGGGGCTATATTATACTCTATGGAGGCTGCATTATATTCTATGGGGCAGTATTCTACTCTATGGGGATGCATTATACTCTATGGGGCTGCATAATACTGCATGCGGTTGCATTATACTGTATGGAGCTGCATTACACTCTGTGGAGCCTCATTATATTATATGGGGGCTGCATTCTACTGTATGGGGTTGCATTATACTATATGGAGGCTGCATTATATTCTATGGGGCAGTATTCTACTCTATGGGGCTGCATTATACTACATGGCGCTGCATTATACTCTATGGGGCTGCATAATACTGTATGCGGTTGCATTATACTGTATGGAGCTGTACTATACTCTGTGGAGCTGCATTATACTATATGGGGGCTGCATTCTACTATATGGGGCTGCATTATGATGTATGGGGCTGCATTATGCTGTATGGGGCTGCATTATACTGTATGGGGCTGCATTATACTATATGGAGGCTGCATTATACTCTATGGGGCAGTATTATACTCTATGGAGACTGCATTATACTTTATTATTGCTAAATTATACTCTATCACCGGGGTAACACTTGCGAGTGCAATTCGAGAAACTCGCACGAGTCTCTCACATCAATACCCAGCACTGCCATTGGTGGTTTGGACCGGAGCGTTCAGCTGCATAAATTTACATGCAGCCGCACACTCCAGTCCTGAGTGTCGGTAGCAGTGCCGGGTATTGATGTGCGAGTTTCTCGCATTGCACTCGCAAGTGTGACCCTGGCCTATCAAGGACTATTGGGATGTATTACACTATGTGGGGGCTGTATTATACTGTATGGAAGACTATGGGAAATGCATTATGCTATTTGGAGAACTATGGGGTGTGTATAATACTATATGGAGGACTATGGGGAGTGTATTATACTATATGGAGGACTATGGGGAATATTATACTATGTGGAGGACTTTGGGGCACATTAAACTTTATGGAGGACTATGGGGTGTGTATAATACTATATGGCTGACTACGGATTGCATTATACTATGTGGAGGACTATGGGTTTGATTATATTAAACAAGCAAAATGCTGCCTATTCATCGAGAGATTGGATTGTTTATACCGGACAGAAATTATTGTTCTCAGCACCACTATAAACTGCAGGTGTGCTGCTGATAACATTATACTATATGGACTCTATGGGGCTGCATTATACTTTATGTACTCAATAAGGCTGCATTATACTCTACGAGGCTGCATTATACTCTATTGGGCGGCAATACACTGTATGGGGTCACATTATACTCTATGGGGCTGCATAATACTGTGTGCGGTTACATTATACTGTATGGAGCTGCATTATACTCTGTGGGGCTGCATTATACTATATGGGGGCTGCATTCTACTATATAGGGCGGTATCATTCTCTATGGGGCTGCAGTATACTGTATGGGGCTGCAGTATACTGTATGGGGCTGCATTATACTATATGGTGCTGCATTATACTCTATGGAGCTACATTATACTCTATGGGGCTGCATTATACTATACGGAGGCTGCATTATACTATATGGAGGCTGCATTATACTATATGGAGACTGCATTATACTCTATGGGGCAGTATTATACTCTATGAGGGCCGAATTATACTCTATCAAGGACTATCGGTGTGCATTATACTATATGGGGGCTGTATTATACTGTATGAAGGACTATGGGAAATGCATTATGCTATTTAGAGAACTATGGGGTGTGCATTATACTATGTGGAGGACTATGGGGCATATTATACAATATGGGGTGTGTATAATACTATATGGCTGAATATGGAGTGTATTATACTATGTGGATGACTATGGGGTTCATTATAGTAAACAAGCAAAATGCTGCCTGTTCATCGAGATATTGGATTGTTTATGCCGGAACAGAAATCATTGTTCTCAGCACCACTGTTAACTGAAAACTGCAGATGTGCTGCTGATAACATCATACTATATGAGGACAGATTGATCTACTAGTGATCGTTTTGTGCCCATCATTCTTCCCCAGCCAGTGTAACGAGGCCGGAACACCAGCATTGTATGATTTAAATATTGTTGGTCATGCTCATTTTTAATGACCTGAACTCAGCGCATGTAAATACAACCAAAATGTTTCTGTGTGATAGTGCAATAAGTCAGCATTTAGGGGCCACTTTTGCCCAATGCCCCACTCTGTCTGAAACCGGCCATGATTATTTGTATATCTAATATATAAAGCTGAATGTGTGTGTGTGTGTATGTGTGTATGTGTGTGTGTGTGTGTGTATGTGTGTATGTGTGTGTGTGTGTGTGTATGTCCGGGATTGGCATCTGCACCGTCGCAGCTACAGCCACAAAATTTTGCACAGTCACACGTCTGGACCCCGAGAGCGTCATAGGCTATGTTGTGAGGCGAAATTTTAACCCCGCGCGTTCCAATTCACCAAACAATTTTGCCCCTATCTACATAATGGGGAAAAAGTGAAAGGAAAAGTGTTGGAGGCAAATTGACAGCTGCCAGATGTGAACAAGGGGGACTTAAAGAATGAGAGCGATGGCGCCAAAGAGTATATACCATACAGTTGCTAAGGTGGGGCCCCGACATGGGATACTCACCACACACGGGGATATGAACACACACATAAAATGCGCCACACACTACCACGTGCTTGAACACATATATCACCCTCAGCACACATTTCACAACACATACACCAACCTCGCCACATAAAAGTCGAAACACAAAAGTCACCGCTCAAAACTCGCCACGCGCAAAACTCGCCACATGCAAAACTAGGCTCACGCAAAACTCGCCACACGTGCAAAACTCACCTCATGGAAAACTCGCCACACGCAAAACTAGCACACGCGGAAAAATTGCCACATGCACAAAAGTTGCAACACATGCAAAAGTTGCCTCACACAAAACTTGCACATACTCAAAACGCACCACACATAAAACTCGCCACGCGCAAAACTCGCCATGCGCAAAACTTGCTGCACACAACTTGCTACACTAACCTGTCACATGCAACTCGACACACAAAAAGTTGCTACACGCATGTCGCCACACAAAACTCATGTCACAAAAGTCGCTACATGCATGTAGCCACATGCAACTCAACACACACAACTTGACACATGAAACTCGCCCTAAAACACACACAAGTCTGGTACTATCCTTCAAAAATAAAAATCTGATTAATAAGCAGACAAACTACAAGAGTAACAAATGTACCATATAGGACATACGGCAGCTGTCAGTCACATGACCTGTCTATTATGTGTATGTGTGAGCTAATATATACTGCCAGGGGGGAGGGCTTCCTGTTGGCTGGGGATTTATCAGGCTGCCAATTTAGCTTACAAATACTGAGGTAAAAATACTGACCAAATAACGTGTGAACGCGGTCTAATACAGGAGGAGATGACATACAGATGTATACTATATACAGGGGAGATAATACACAGATATATACTATATACAGGAGAGATGACACACAGGTATATACTATATACAGGAGGAGATGACATACAGGTATATACTATATACAGGAGGAGATGACACACACATATATACCATATACAGGGGAGATGACACACAGGTATATACTATATACAGGAGGAGATGACACACTGGCATATACTATTTACAGGGGAGATGACACACAGGTATATACTATATACAGTAGGAGGTTACACACAGGTATATACTATATACAGGAGGAGATGACACACACATATATACTATATACAGGGGAGATGACACACAGGTATATACTATATACAGGAGGAGATGACACACAGGTATATACTATATACAGGGGAGATGACACACAGGTATATACTATATACAGGAGGAGATGACACACAGGTATATACTATATACAGGGGAGATGACACACAGGTATATACTATATACAGGAGGAGATGACATACAGGTATATACTATATACAGGGGAGATTATACTATATACAGGAGATGACATACAGGTGTATACTATATATAAGGGAGATGACAAACATGTATATACTGAGGGGAAAATGAGAGGTGTGAGGTGAAAATGAGGGGTGTGAGGTGAAAATGAAAAGGTGTGAGTGAAAAATGAGAGGCGTGAGGGAAAATAGTGGAGTGATCAGAAAATTACAGATGTGAGGTCGAAATGACAAGTGTTAGGGGGGAATGAGAGGAGTGAGGGGGAAAATAAGAGGAGTGAGGGGGAAAATGAGAGATGTGAGGGGGAAAATGAGAGGCGTGATGGGAAAATAAGAGAAGTGAGGTGCTATAACTAACCACAGGTATTGACTATGCCCAGGCAATGCCGGGCTCTTCAGCTAGTACTATATATAGCTTACATAAGATAGCTGTAAACTATAAGAACATATGAATTAGGCTGGGTTCAGATGGCCGTACTAAAACTCTGGTCAGTCACGTCCGCAAATTGCATTGCAGACAAATGCAGTAGCTATTTACATGCACTAGTCTGGTCCATAAATCAGCACGCTGAGATTTTATTTATGCAGACCGTTGGTCCGTTTAGAATTGCGGACATATGAACTCGCACACTGGCTATCGGTATCATGGTCAGCTGAATGAACCCTTAACCCCTTTCTGACATTGGGCGTAATAGTACGCTGATGTCGGACTCCCTCCCTTTGACGTGGGCTCTGGCGATGAGCCCACATTTTTCCTGGCACATGTCAGCTGTTTTGAACAGTTGACATGTGCCTCTAACAGCTGCAGATGGAATCGCGATCCACCCATGGCTGTATGCCGCTGTCAAACTGTGACAGCGGCATTTAACACACGCTACCGGCAAGCGCCCTGGAAATCCCGCCCATCGGTGATCCCGTCACGTGACCGTGGGTCACCGATGGGTTGACATGACAACCAGAGGTCTCCAGCAGACCTCTATAGCTGTCACTGCCGGATTGCTATGAGCGCCGCCCGATGGTCGGTGCTCATAGCAAGTCAGTAATTCTGCTACATACAGGCGATCTGATCATCGCCTGTTTGTAGTAGAGCCGATCGAGTTACGACAGCTTCTAGTCTCACATGGAGACTATTGAAGCATGCCAAAATTAAAAAAAAAGTTTTTAAAAATATAAAAAAAATTAAAAAATTTAAAAGTTCAAATCGCCCCCATTTCGCCCCATTCAAAATAATAATAATAAAAAAAATCAAACATACACATATTTGGTATCACCGCGTTCAGAATCGCCCAATCAATATAAAAAAAAAGAATTAACCCGATCGCTAAACGGCATAATGAGTTAAAGTCAAAACGTCAGAATTACGTTTTTTTGGTTGCCGCAATATTGCATTAAAATGCAATAACGGGTGATCAAAAGATTGTATTTGCACCAAAATGTATCATTAAAAATGTCAGCTCGGCACACAAAAATAAGACCTCACCCAACCCAAGATCACGAAAAATGGAGACGTTGCGGGAATCAGAAAATGCCACATTTTTTTTTTTTTTTTAACAGACTTTGGATTTTTTTTTCACCACTTAAATAAAAAAGAACCTAGACATGTTTGGTGTCTATGAACTCGTAATGACCTGGAGAATCATAATGGCAGGTTTACCAGTTAGTGCACATGATAAAAATAAAAAAACAACTGTGGGATTGCATTTTTTTTGCAATTTCACTGCAATTTTTTTCCAGTTTTCTAGTACACGACACGGTAAAGCCAATTTTGTCATTCAAAATTACAACTCGTCCCGCAAAAAACAAGCCTTCACATGGCCATATTGACTAAAAAATAAAAAAGTTATGGCTCTGGGAAGATTGGGAGCAAAAAATGAAAATGCAAAACAAAAAAATACTTCTGGTCGTTAAAGCACCACTCCAGTGTTTTTTTTATTGCACCATGAGAAGGGCTATAGAGTCGGGAGTGGTGGAGCCGGTGTCCAATTGGGGGAGTCGAAGTTGAAGGCGGTATGAAATGGACCGTCTCCAACTCCTAAAATATATAATAAATTGTGTACAGTAGTTCAATGCAGTATTTGCTGTAAATGTTTTCAGAAGAATTTGGGAAAGTTATGAAATGTACAATAAATGTCTGTTCTGTTCCTGATCTAAGGATCTCGGCTTTTAGCTGAGATGAATCTGTACTGCACGTTATGTAAATGCTCAGTAGTGAGGCGGTGCTGTGGGGTCAGAAGTCAGGGAAATTGAGGATTTGGAGTCAGAGTCGGAGTCTTTGGTTTGGCTTACCGACTCCACAGCCCTGGGAGAAGAGATTCAGTATAGCCTATTAATCTTCTAAACCTCTGCTCTTTCTGTTATCAATGGAAGGTCCCATCAGTGACTGACAGCTTTGTTTGTATACACTTGCATACAGTGATAGCTGTCAGTCACTGATAGGACAGCCCACTGGACTCAAAATCCCAAAAAGAGAAAAGGATTAAAATGATTAAAGAATAGGTTTTACTGAGTCTTTTCTCACAAAACTATATATCAATCTGCTCCTCTACCCCTACTCTATAACATACTGCCTGTAGGTTTGATGGCATATTCATGGTGACAGGTTCCCTTTAAAGGATATCTTGATGAATATTTTGTTTAACCCCTTTCTGGCATTGGACCTACTACTCCATCCATGTGACCGGGGACTTAATTACTATGGACTGAATAGTACGTCCAATGCGATCAGCGGCGCATTGATTCTCGCATTGATTCTCACAGCTGACACCCGGCACCAAGTGCCAGGAGCGGTCACAGACCGCTTCTGGCACTTTAACCCCCGGAACACTGCGATCAAACAAGATCGCAGCGTTCTGGTGGCAAAGAGAAGCATCGCACATGGAGGGGGCTCCCTGCTCGCTTCCCTCAGAACAACGCAATGTAATCCATGGAGACCCCGGCACCAAGATAGCGGCCTGGTCCTTCCGGGTCCTGCATGGAGGTGGCTTCTCAGTGCCTGCTAAGAGCAGGTGCCAGCAAGCCTCCTTCACTGCCTGTCGGATTGCTGATCTGATACAGTGCAGTGCAAAGTGTCAGATCACTGATCTGACTTTATATAGTGACGTCCCACCCTGGGACAATATAAAAAAAGTAAAAAAAAATATTGGCATGTGTAAAAATATATTTTTTTAAATTCCTAAATAAAGAGAAAAAAATATATTTTTCCAATAAATACATTTCTTTATGTAAATAAAAAATAAATAAAAGTACACATATTTAGGATCGCCGCGTCCGTAACAACCCGACCTATAAAACTGTCCAACTAGTGAACCCCATAAAAAACCAAGGCAAAAAAACAATGCTTTATCATCATACAGCCAAATAAAAAGTGGAATAACACACGATCAAAAAGACGGATATAAATAAACATGGTATTGCTGAAAATGTTATCTTGTACCACAAAAAATGAACCGCCATACAGCGTCATCAGCGGAAAAATAATAAAGTTATAGCCCTCAGAATAAATATATATGGCGGTACTACGCCATAATAGACACGGGCTCTGTCACCCGGTCTGTATAGGAGCGAACTCTGTTGCTTCACAGAGTCGCAGGGACTAAAGGTAACTCTGTGCCCTGTTAGCAGTCACAGGGTGCAACAATTGGATACTAGTGGCATCCCTGCAATTCACCCCCACTATGCTGGTGATTGATCCCGCTCTGACCCTCGGTGGCTTTTGAGCCCGCGCCTGAGGACACCCTGAGTCAGACGCTTGGATCAAGCGGGAGTTTCCACCCTACACTGACTGATTGTCAGGAGACACTTGAGATAGTCACACAGAGTGCGTACAGCACCGCACTGGCGGACGCAGTATAGATTGTGCCTGGTGCTGGATGGCAATATCTGGCGCTAGACAGCTCCAACATTTGTGAACATTCATCAACTCTAGGGATGGGAATGATTCGGAGCTTTCACCAGAACACGTATACACACACACAATTACTGATTTATACTAGCGCATGGCGGTGCGGCCATGCGAACCTTTTATAGAGGAAGCTCTCCAGGACCTTTGTAGTGGTCCAATAGGAGCTGCTACAGGGCCTGAGCATGTGACCACCGACCTCCAATCAGAGGTCTTCCCTTGGGCATGGTCATTAGAGGCAAAGCAGGACTTGGTCCCAGGAGCTTCTGCTCGCCACTGAACAGTGCTGGTTACAATGACTAAGCCTGGAAGATCAGCAGTAACCAAGCGCACAGTATCTGCCTGAGCCAGATGCTGGGACCGATGTCTCTTTTGAACAGGCTCCACTGCGGCTGGAGAATAATGGGAGACCGCAGTGGAGGTGGTTCAAGATTCCCCCTGTGCAGTGGCGGGAACTCGACACCTAACATCCGCTATAAATAGTAAATCAAACCCCCCTTTATCACCCCATTAGTTAGGGAAAAATAATAAAATTTAAAAAATATATTTATTTCCATTTTCTCATTAGGATTAGGGCTAAACTTAGGTTTATGGTTGGGGCTAAAGTTAGGGTTGGAATTACATTTACGGTTGGGATTAGGGTTAGGGGTGTGTTGGAGTTAGAATTGGAGGGATTTCCACTGTTTAGGCACGTCAGGGGCTCTCCAAACGCGACATGGCGTCCGATCTCAATTCCAGCCAATTCTGCGTTGAAAAAGTAAAATGGTGCTCCTTCCCTCCTCTGCTCTGCCGTGCGCCCCAACAGTGGTTTACCCCACCACATGTGAGGTATCAGCGTACTCAGGACAAATTGGACAACAACTTTTGTGTTCCAATTTCTCCTGTTACCCTTGGGAAAATAAAAAGTTGGGGGCTAAAAAAATCATTTTTTGTGGGGGGAAAAATGATTTTTTATTTTCACGGCTCTGCGTTATAAACTTTAGTGAAACACTTGTTTGTTTAAAGTTCTCACAACACCTCTAGATACGTTCCTTGGGGGGGCTAGTTTACAAAATGATGTCACTTGTGCCTAAACAGTAGAAATTCTCCACATCAGTGGCTCTGCAAATGCAACATGAAGCCCGAAGACCATTCCATCAAAGTCTGCATTCCAAAACGTTACTACTTAACTTCCGAGCCCCGACGTGTGCCCTAACAGCAGTTTTATCCCAAATATGGGGTATCAGCGTACTCAGGACAAATTGGACAACAACTTTTGGGTTCCAATTTCTCCTGTTAACCTTGTGAAAATACAAAATTGGGGCTAAAAAAATCATTTTTGTGGAAAAAAAATGATTTTTTATTTTCACGGCTCTGCGTTATAAACTTTAGTGAAACACTTGGGGGTTCAAAGTTCTCACAACACATCTAGATAAGTTCCTTGGGGGGTCTAGTTTCCAATATGGGGTCACTTGTGGGGGGTTTGTACTGTTTAGGTACATATGGGGTATCAGAGTGCACAGGAAAAATTGTACAAGAACTTTTGGTGTCCAATTTCTCCGGTTACCCTTGGGAAAATAAAACAAATTGGATCTGAAGTAAATTGTTTGTGAAAAAAAGTTAAATGTTCATTTTTTTAAAAACATTCCAAAAATTCCTGTGAAGCACCTGAAGGGTTAACAAACTTCTTGAATGTGGTTTTGAGCACCTTGAGGGGTGCAGTTTTTAGAATGGTGTCACTTTGGGGTATTTTCTATCATATGGACCCCTCAAAGTGACTTCAAATGTGATGTGGTCCTTAAACAAAATGGTGTTTGTAAAAATGAGAAATCGCTGGTCAACTTTTAACCCTTATACAGTAACTCCCTAACAAAAAAAAATTTTGGTTAAAAAATTGTGTTGATTTTAAAGGAGACATGTGGGAAATGTTACTTATTAAGTATTTTGTGTGACATACAGTATCTGTGTTATTTAAGGGCATGAAAGTTCAAAGTTGGAAAATTGCGAAATTTTCGCGAAATTTCCATTTTATTTACAAATAAACGCAAGTCATATCAAAATTTTTTTACCACTGTCATGAAGTACAATATGTCATGAGAAAAGATTCACCGGGATCTGTTGAAGTGTTCCAGAGTTATAACCTCATAAAGGGACAGTGGTCAGAATTGTAAAAATTGGTCTGGTCATTAACATGCAAACCACCCTTGGGGGTAAAGGGGTTAAAATGTACCTGTAATATGAAGCAATAATGGCACTGACATTTCTAAACTGTCTGAAACACTTCTTTGTAGAGGTCACAAATATCTCTGAAGTTCACCAATTAACTTTTTTTTTTCCATTCTGTTAATTCTTAGAATATTTTTCATGTATGGCTTGAAGTGTATATATGTGGACAAAGACCATGGTAAGAAGTACAAAATGGAGTATATACAGACAGAATTGCAAGGTCTCACAATCAGAGTGAGCTTCTCGGGAGGTACACACGTTAGACCAGTGGTGGTTTATCTACAATGTTGTGAAGTTTGGAGATCTCGGCCTAGAGGGAAAATAATAAGTTGCTTTAAGAATATCCAAAGGGGCAAACATGAGCAGCCACCCCACCGCTTCAAATGTGGGTTCCTTATAGCCAAACATCCGATCATTAAATGTTTAGGGCAACAAGTAAAGTGCTCTCATTGATCTGAATAGGGAATGTCATACTTCTTTATTCGTCACATTGTACTATTATTCATTTGCAGGATGAAAAGATTTATTACATCGAAGAGGTTTCTGTACAACTGTATGTGGCTTCAGAAGGTAGGATAATGTGATGAACATGGTTTATGGTGTCTTCTAGCGTATGAACTAAATCTTTATTGGCACTATTAAAATGTTATTAAAGCACCACTCCAGCATTTTTTTATTGCAGTCCTGGAATGGTGTCACTAATGTAAGTTCCATGCCTCACGTTGTATACTTACCTGCCACCATCTTCATCTTTTATTGGTGCCGCTCCAGTAGTTTCTGCACTGCCATATCGCTCCATTGTTTGCTGGAAAGATCCAGAAGTCACAACTCAATTATTAGAACCAAAAGGAGGCTAAAACGAGGCTCTCATAGACTTACAGCGAGATGTCGTGACCGTTATAACTCACTTCTTGTCAGTCAGAAGTTGTGGTCACAAGAAGGTGGGGACTGGAGCAGCAGCATATATTATAACATAATATACTGGTGTGTACATGACTATGGGCAGGGAACTTAGATTAGCAGCACCACTCCAGGGCTCAAATAAAAAGATACGCTGCAGTGCTGCTTTAAATTCTATTGTCTATTGTGAACAAACTTGTAATTTAGTGGCACTATAGTATAGTAACTTCTCTGAAGGCAGTTAATGGAATAAAATGGTAAATGAGGTGATGACACCACTTCCCAATCACGTGAACACAGCAGACAATAACAGGCCTCAGTGGTCACGACCAAAGGATGGGACATCATGTCTTCTGAGTTGAGAACACTGGATCGACCTGTGCTGAAGCGAGGCATGCCTCTCATATTATTTTATATCATTATTGGCCCATATAACCATTTTTATTTAGGTTGGAAAATCCTCCTTACTTCTAAAACTGTTTCAGGGTTTTTTGGAAACTAGTAGAGTTGAGCAAAAAGATTTGCAGGACCCTAGTCCAGTGGCTACGTCGGTAGTCTACAGCCACTGGACCACCGTTGTGTGAACTTTCTCCTACCTGCCGGCATATTCGATGCTTCTTATGATTAGTGAGCCCAACTCAATGACATCCATGCATCACTCTACAACTAAAACAGCCTACCATTCAGTAGAGGCACCACTGATACTGGCAAATATGAGGAGGTTCAAAATGCCCTGGCCCGTTGACCACGGACTATCGATGTAACCACTGGACTAGTGCCCATGAATCTCCTCATACCTGTTGGCATTCTGGTACTTTTTATGATTAGTGGACTCTACTCAATGTCATGCATGCATCACTTTTCAACCCAGTCTACTAATCAGTAGAGGCACCAATGATGCTGGCAGATAGAAATAGGTTCTCAAAGGTTTAGTCCAGTGACCACAGACCCTGCTCATTTTTTGTCAAATCTAGAAAGCAGGATATTAGACAGTTTAAGACTGAGACTGTAAAGGTAACACTATTAACCTGAACGTAAATGTAATAAAGATAATATACCTCACACTGATGCTTTTTGCCCTGAAGACCAAAACATGGAAACATTGTTTTACTTGCCATCATGTTTCTGTATTGTTTTAAGGACGATGGAATGGCACTTCTGGCAAACTGAAGCTGCTGTCTACAGATGTTGGGTACTCTGTGGCATGTAAAAGAACACCAACAGTAAAGCTGGCAGATAACTTGGAACTTGTATTGGCAGAGGTCAAACTTCAGGCTTTTGACATTAAGGATGGAAACTTTGGCAAAGGTGAGTGGATAAAATGAACATTATGTAAATGAATGGCAATCCTAGAATGGGCACAATTACAGCAGTATTAAGCACCAGGAATAACTTTACTCTAAGGGTAAGGTCACACGCAGGTAATTGCAGCATTATTGCTGCATATTTTATTCAGTATATTTGGTGCATAAAATACCTAGCATGTTACAAAATCAATGAGAACTCCCATCCAGACGCTACTTGTTTTTTTTAGTGCGTTCCTGGAGCCCAGCTGCATTTTTTTCATCTCCAGCACGACAATGCTTTCAGCGTTTTTCACACATTCAAATGAATGAATTAAAAAAGCTAGTAAAAATGTAAAAAGGCAAAAAATGTGGCAAACATGCACATATTGTACACAGCGTTTTTCCTGCCGCCACTTTGGTTTTTGGTGCCGAAAAATCTGCTGCAATTATGCCACATGTGAACATACCCATGAGGAGAGGTAGAATATACTATGAAATTATGATGTATTTAGATAGGGGGTATTGAAATTGTACAAAAAATAGATATCTTGATTCTGTTTTCTACATTGAAGTTTAGCATTAGTGATGAGCGAACATGCTCTGGTAAGGTGTTATGCGAGCATGATCGTGTGGTAAGTGAGTGACTTCAGCGTGCTCCAAAAATATGGTCGAGTTCTGGCGCCTTCATGTCAGCTGTTCATCAGCCGCACACATACAGGGATTGCCTGGGCCTGGAACATATTTTTTGAGCACGCCAAAGTGACTCGCTTACCACACGCGCATGCTCGCATAAGACCTTACCAGAGCATGTTCGCTCATCACTGTTGTGCGCCAAAAGCTGTCATGTAGGTCATGTTTGCCTGTCACACCAGGTAGTGTGCACATGAAGTCATTGGCAAAACTGCTTTTTTGTCTGGAACGACAGCCGGACAGAGCTGGTTTTAAAAACCACACAGTCTGGCTGTTGCTGTGGTTGAAAGCACAGCCATAGTTGGTCAAGGCCAGCACAACTTTGAGAGTTTACTTGCAGCAATTTGCCAGCTATGGTTGGGTTTTGACTGTAGCAACAGCCAGACCATGTAATAGCATGCAAACTATCAGCAGCATAACAAGGTGGGTATCAGGCTGCCCTCACACTATCAGTATTTGGTCAGTATTTTACCTCAGTATTTGTAAGCCAAGACCAGGAGTGGAACAATTAGAGGAAAACTATAATAGAAACATATGCACCACTTCTGTATTTATCACCCACTCCTGGTTTTGGCTTACAGATACTGATGTAAAATACTGACCAAATACTGCTAGTGTGACGGCAGCCTCATACCTACCTGGCAAGATGTAACATGCCCAAATATGTTTAAGAGGAAAATTCCAAAACGCGTAATGACCAAGTGTGGCTGAGGCAGTTAAAATGTACCGCGCCTAGCACCATGGCTGGTGGTAACGAATAGTATCTTTCTTCTTTATTTAATACACCCTAGAATAAAAACAATGCATAGAGCTCTACTGCAAGTAAATAGTAACACATTAAAAATCATAGGGTACACTTTTTGTAAAATCTAAAAAGAATGAAAGTTGTGTCACCGCAACAAGGTGAACCCTATCAGTAGAACCTGTACATGGCTCACAAATGTCTGCGTGAGGCCTAAAGCTCAGTAAATAGGGCGAATTGTGTTTAGGTGCAGGGTTGGCCGTATACTTTCAGCAAGGAAACACCTGACAATGGCCACTGTCAGGATGGCATCTGTCACCCATAGGGACGACGTACTGTATATATGTATATAAACCTTACCCTGCATGGTGTATGATTTTTGCTGTGGCTCTCAGTATATGTGCAGAATACAGTCTTTCCTCAACAGTGAAACAAAGGGTATAAAGCCATATACCAGCCTGACACACTTTTGGCCTTCGTGTGGTGAATCATGGCCTATGGAACATTAAAGGGGTTGTCTGGCCTTAGGGTACACGTCTGCAGTCACTCTATGTCGGCATTCTCCGGTGCTGAGTAGACATGTGGGGCCTCACTCCTTGCAAGTGAATTGAGCAAGGCCGGACACATCCAGTCAGAATCTGTACGGAAGTATGCAAATCGTATACTTGCGGCCACATGATCGCCCGCTCCCGGAGAATTCTCACAGCGAGCTGTGAGGATTCACAAGTATGCAGGTACATAGAGTGGTGGCAGGCCTGTACCCTAAGGCCAGACAACCCCTTTAATGCTAGGGCTACACGGCAACTTTGGCCTCTCAACAACTATTGTGCCGCAAAAGTTCTCTAAGTGTTGCTGCTACATTGCAGAGCAATACAGGTGAAAGGGGTCACATTGTGACGATGTGGGTAACGTGACAGCAGCTAGTCATAAAGAATCCAACCGCACCAGATTTTTTTACTTGATTGTCACAGTCCTGGTAACGTTGTATTGCGCTGCACCCTGCAATCTTTGGCCATGCGAAATGTGTTGTGGAAAAAGTCACTGTGAAGCCCCAGCCTAAAGTATACATTGGGAAAAGCTGGCGACATATACTTTAGGCTAAGTGCGCAGACACAGTGTGCAATGAGAGTACCCTGAATGTAGCAGTCGCAGACACCAGGAGACGTGGCTGACAGTTATCAGGCTGTTGTATGAGAGACCGCGCAGCTCAATCTACTCCAGATGTGACGTTTCATCTGCCAATTTCTGCTGTGACTTTACTTGCAGAAAGAGTCTGTTTTGCAGACAGAAACAAACTGTTAATCCCAGTGGGTGTGTCCTTGGCAGTTGTGGGGCTGATACTTATAGTCCTCGTCGTGTTCCTGCTTACAAGAAGAAGACGGCGGATTTCAGGATATGAACAAATCTGAATGTCTCACCATTACTTATCCTAGATGACTTCATCAGTTGGTTAACTCCTTGCACTGCCGGCCTGTTCTCCTGGGAGTAATGGATGCATATTTTTCCTTTGCAGTATTTATCATAACCAACGTAACAAACAAATTGACAGTCTTTATAGCTTAGAGAGAAGTTATTGGGAGAAGCTTTTTGGATTAAAGGGATTTTCTGGTTAAAACAAGTTATCACTTATCCAAAAGGATATGTGAGAATTTGGTGATTGATGGGTCTCCCACCGCTAGACCCTGTGCCGATCAGGAGATTGAAAGGGGGTTTTCTGAGACTAACAGACAGGTAGTTGCTAACTACCAGTCTGTTATACCTGACACCGTTTAGTGGTCACAGACTGCTCCTGCTGGCAATTAGGCTGCCTCACCTCAGCAGAACAGCTCTTTCTCTTCTGGGCTGTTTGGTGATGAGGCATAACTGCAGATATCATGCTGACTGACCGCTGGCTTCCTGCAGGTAGGCTGTGGGGAGTCAGCTGTCATCGGCGGTTGTAAGGGAGCACTCTAACGAGTATTACTTCAGTGTCCCCAAACACTATATGATAGTTTACCTGACTGGATGTGTGTTATGACCTCATTTCTATGCATCTACAGACCACACACTGCCAATTTAGGTGACAGCCAGGACCCAACGGCTTCCAGATGAACGAGAGAAACGTGGATACGAAAATACATTTTTCTTTACTGGATGAACTTGTAAAACACATATACAAATGTTAGCAGGCATGACACTGTTAGGTTATCTTCTGTGAAAAACAGTTGTATAATCTTGACGGTTGACATAGCTTGTGAAGGACATTACAATTATACAGCAAATTTCCCTGAGCACTTTCATCCTGTCAGTATAAGAGTCACACAGGTCAATATGTGTCGCTGTGACTTCCCACACACAATCTTACGGTCTTTGTATATAAGGGTCAGTCTCCCAACTGCCATCCCTATATGAATGTGTCCCAGCCTGCACGGTCCCATATTTCTTCACTAAGGCCTTCAGGTCTGGCAAACACAGACTTTCTTTGCAAATTTCCACTCTATAGGTGACCACTTGCCTGCTGTAGGTAGGAACTTCTCACACTTTTAGTTGCTTGCTTTCAGGACTTACTACCTGAGTACTCCAGCACGCTATTTCTCATCTCTCTCCTCTACACGCAACTCCGAACTGTGCTGGTCTGCAATATGGAGGTTTCATCTCCTTCAGAACTAGCTTAGTAACTGCCTAGAAGGGGAACTCCATGCCTAATGCCCACCTAACTCCTCCCCACCTGGGCTGTGACTAATAGTTAACCATGTCATCTCCAATCGCTCAGGAAAACAGCAGCTCATATAAAATCAGACACATAAAAGCATAAAAGCAGCAGGTCAGACAATAATACATGAGAAACCCTCAGGAAGGGTGTCCAGATGATTTCTCTGCCTTTACACAATCATCACGGCTCTTTGCTGCCTAGTCGGCAGTCAAGAGAGCAGAGCGAAAGAGAAGCAGCTGCTCTGTCGATATGGCGTCAGCAGAATCACCAGAAGGAGCGGTCTGTGACTGCTCTGAGCTGGCAGAGATTGGCAGCAAGCAGAAGAGGCAGCTACTTAGTTACCTGTTAGTTCTTAGGTCCACTGTAAAAAAAATAAAATAGTTCGGGATAACCCCTTTAATTCACTTGACGTTTACCACCATATAAAGCCGATGGAAAAGAGTGGAATGGTATGGAGGAAAAAAAATGCATTTTTTTAAATACCACAATATCTTTTCAGCTGGTGCACACTGTCCGAACCATGGCCGTATGAATCAGACATTGGCTGCACTATTGTAGCCATGTATGTTTAACTATGAAATGATTTATGTTCTAGGAAAAACATTTTAAAATGTCAGCCGGAGACTAGTTCTAAAGTACTTCTCTATGTCCCACTCATGTAGTGTTATATAGGGTGAGATCTATCAAACTAGCTGAGTGGGGAGGAGAGCAGCAGGTGGGCACATACTTCCATGAGTAGTAATCTTAGTTACATGGTCAAGATGCCATTTTAAGCTATGTTCTCTGAAACATCACAGCAGAGATAAATATACCTGGCTGCAATAACAGTGCCGATCTCTGATTCATGCTGCCCGGCGTGAATCAGCTGACAGGTTCCATTTCACCAGTTTAGGCATATTAGACCGGACACATCATGGAATAGTGGCCGCAGAACTGAATGAAACGGTATTTGTTTTATTTGTCTTCTCCGTTACAAAAAAGCTTTTAAAGTTTATATGCTAAATTCTTCTTCAACCAAAAGGGACGTTATTAGAAATTCTTCTCTGGGGAAGATTTACTTTGTCTCCTGTATGGTGGTGCCAATCATAAACAAGCAGCATCATACAGGAGAAAAAATGCCCGCAGTGAAAAGCAGATCTGTCTCAGTTTCATATGGTAAGAAATGTAATGTACAGATCACACTGCCAACTACAGTGATTACAAGTGGGGAGGAGAGCAGAGCTACGTGTCATTACAAACACCTCTCTGCATCTATCCCAGACATTGGGGAATACTGCCCAAACAGCTGGCACAGATCCAGAGCAGTTTGTGACACACTGCGGCTCTCCCCCACACTGTCAGTGCCATGAGTAGCTATAGTATGTCACATTCACAGCTCTGGATCTGTGCCACCTATCAGTATTTGATGACTGCTGGGATAGATGCAAAGAAGTGTTTGTAATGACACATAGCTCTGCTCCCAGCTTGCACTCACAGTAGGTGTCAGCAGTGAGATCTGTGTGACCTGCGGAGGAGAGCAGAGCTGTGGGTCCTTACATATCTGATCATGTCACACTGAGAAAGACGATTCTGCCTTTTACCTTTTTTTTTATAAAAAAAATGTCAAATAAGTACCCTCTGTTATTTACATGTATTACTACTATTTATCTACTGCAGGGAACCTATTCATTGTTTTTATTCTAGATTATATTTACAATTGTTTTGTTAACTTTCTCCTAATTTGTTAAGATTGTTATATATCTTGATGATGTAATGGTTTTGATATTATGTATACATACTAAATGGCATTTTACATTTTATTCTGGTAGTGATACAAGTATCAATCAGCACCCTTGAAATAGCAAGGACAGTCTGACCAGTGGCAGACTTGGCCTTTCTTATTGTCCCTGGTATGTCCTTGGCAGGCAACAGTTGCTTGCAGTGTCCATGTACTACAAGAGACCACAGAACAGGGTCTCACGGTGATTTTAGCGGTGTTGCAGGTCTTGGCACCTTAGGAGACTAAAGCACAGTTGTGCAGCAGAAAACAGAATCAGCGCTGCTACTCCTTTTTTATAGGATTAGTAGGGGATCTGTGATGGGAAACCCATGACACAATAGCCAAAAAGCCCAATGTCATTATTTTAGTGCATCTTTATAAGAAACCCCCAATGAACTGCCTTTTCTCATGCATGGATATTAGCAGCATTGCCGTGAACTGAGGATCTCCTCTCCCCATATTCCATATTATTTACATATTAATGACTTACATGTTGAAATACAAGTATATTCATAATATCCTATAAATCCTTTATTGCCTCATGTTGTGAAATCTGAATGTAATTATTTTACCGATGCTTTAACTATAAAAACTCTTACTGGGAAGTGAATAGAACAGTACATTATATGACTCGTTATTTATTCTTGATAATAGTTTATTGTATGGAAGTATTGCCTTATTTCTGAATAAAATGATGGTGGCCATACACCAGAGATAAATGTCTGACATCAGTTATTCCCTGACATCTATACACTTGCCGTCTGCTTTCATTTGGATAAAAAACTGCCAGAAGACTATAGTAGTGGATTGCATCCCACAGGCAAAATTAAATTCAACATGTCTGAACTTTGTTTTCTTGGGCATCTGTCACTGGGAAACAGTGATGAACCCCCACATACATCAGATAATCAGCAGTTTCCCTCGGACCACCGGCAGACAGTTGTTGATATTGGGATCGGTCACCAGATTTCCCAAGACAAACTACCATCATTAGTTATGGGTTACACCCCCCCAAAAAAACAAGCTTTCCCTCATTTATAGGATATAGGATAACTCGCTGATCACTGGGAGACTTGCAACTGGGAACCCAAGTATTGATGGGCAAACATGCTCGGATAACGTCTTATTCCAGCATGCTCGGATGTTATCCAAGTTTCTTGTAGCGCTCATATGTTATGTCCCAGTCCCCGCGGCTGCATGGTTTGCAGCTAATAGACAGCCTGAACACGTGGGGATTGTCTGTTAGACAGCCTGAAGACATGGGGATTCCCTAACAGCTGCAATCCATGCAGCCGCGGGGACTGGAACATAATATATGAGCACTACAAGAAACTCGGATAAGACTCGAGCATGCTCGAATAAGACGTTATCAGAGCAGGTTCGCTCATCACTAAACCCCAGCAATCCTGAGATCAGGGCTGTCACGGGGAGACTAGGTAGGCTAAGGCTAGTTACCCGGGCCCCTGCGATATCCCTCAGACTAGGGAAAACCCTGTCTGTCCCTCTCCCAGAATTTACACTAACGGTGTGCTTGTCTGGGCCACCAGGCCTGGCCCTGACTCCTGTTTCAGCCCTATGCTGAAACCACCACCCGCCACCCAGTGAATAGACCTCACACCAACCCCCACAGAAAGCACAGACAGGGAAAACTAAAAAACGCACCACGCCGCAGACACACAGGAAAACACAATAATGTGCCCAGGGCAAAACAAATACAAATATAGGAAGGAGAAATATAACAAAGGATAATACACCACCAGATACGATATTACTTCTCCAAGACCACCACTCCAGACCGGAATCACTAGGCACGAGGCACAAGCTATAATCGGCGACGCCCAATGTCCAGCAAAACTATTTAAAGGCCGTGGGCGTGACCCAGCCTCCAACCCGAGTACCAGCTAGATTAACCCTGGGCAACCTGGATAAAGATCTAGCCGGCGCCACTGAGCGTATAGTGGACGAATGTGGAATTACCGCTGTCTGTCGGACGCCCTAGTGTGAATAGCGTCTGACATGACAAGGGCTCCTTCATTACATGGGACTGCAAGAGAAAGTAGAGTACTGTGCTAGCAGTCCCAGACAATGAATGGAGTGGAAGTGGAGCATGTGCACCTCTGCTCCATACAAGACAGTGGTCTGCAGATCTATTAGACTTGGTGTGGCTGGAGTGCTTAGCTTGAAAATCCACATTAAAATAAATGGGTATTTTTCATGCTTTTTAGTCTGATATTAAAATATTACAATAATACAGCCATTCTAACATGAATTTTCAAAGTAAGTAAATTTTGGTGCAAAATATTGCCATGCACTACGTCAAACAAAATGGTATAAAATATGGTATAAAATTAGACAAAGGTTGTGACGCATCCAATTTATCATCCAGCATGATAACCTGGCGTGTTTTAACATTTTCTAGCATAAGTTTATGCTGCTGATATTTAACACATTTCATAAATCTTCCCCATTGCTTTTTATTTTATTTTTTAATGTGTTGCTGCAACATTAACTTCCTCTTCACCCTACACAACTTGTGATTATCACAGTGCCATTTTGAAACAAAAACCACATATCATGTGAATGAATTCAAAATAAGCTGTCGCATGTTCTGCTTTTCTGTTCTGGCTTGCTGTCAGGTGTATTGTCCATGAAATAACCAACAGGCATGAAGTCAACACACAGCTTTATATGTATTACAGTAGATAAAATCTAGATGTCAGTCATTATTAACAGTAATCTTCACTGAATCAATTGTTACGAGAAGAGTCTCCCCAGTGTGTGAAGGTTGAGAACAGAAGAACATTTGTACTTGGCTGCACTTCACAGTAGTCATTAGTCATAGCAGACCCAGATCAGATCTGCAAATTACTATAACTAAGTCCTTCTGCGAATCCTAAGAAAAACATAGAAGAAAAAATGCATTGGAAAGGATGAAATCCATAATTCACATCATTTTCCGACTTTTACCATAGTTTATTGGTGAGATTTTTTAATTTACAGTCCAAAGCAAATGTCATAGTTGAATCTAAGAAACACATAAAATGCTATTAATAATCAGAAGCATAGTCAATGTGCCCAAGTAATAACTAATCAATTAGCTTGTGTGAGCCAATGGATACATTTTTTGGTCTGAACGTTATCACTGTAGAGTCGTATTTTGGAGGTGCTTTCCTGCAGCTGATTGACATTTGTTTTGTCTTTGCAGAGGAGGTGTGTTCGTATGATCGTAATTTCACTGCTGTGATAATTGCTGCAGTAGTGATTGTCATCATAATTCTAGCAATAGCAGTCTACTTCATCTGGCACAAGAGAAAGTCATCCGGATATCAACAGATCTAAAACGCACAAGAATCTGTGGTCGAAAAAGGGATCTTACACCCGAGGACTCGAACATGGCAACTACGGTGTAGAAGTTGTTAAGAAAGACAAACTAAAAAAAAAAGTCAACATTAAGTAAAAGTATGAATTTTGCAGCTGAGAAAAACAAAGCCAGAATCACAGGCACCTGCATGGGACAATGACATGATGATTAATGTGATAGTGTTGCAGTATGGTACTTGGGGAATAGAAATTGTACAATACTTGCACATATTAGGAAATTTTACAGAAAACAAAAAATAATTTAACTCTTTTACCTTAGTTATCCAAAGTTTACCTACCCTAGGGAAAAACTGTACGAGTCATCTGCCAATCCCTAAAAATGGCTTCACTAGAAGTAACTTAAAGACGGAGGCGCTACTGATGCGGTAATGACGGCTGCTTGTCAGGTCCCGTGCACCTGTCCTACTAGTGTAGGCCTGGCGAGCAAGCAGCAGTCACCACCACCTCCCAATGCAGGAATAAGAGGTGTTGGATAATCCCTTTAACTGCCCAATGCCTTAAAATATCAGTAAAGTACAAACCTCCTTCTGTATTTTTCAATGTTAAATTCAGACTGTACACTGATGCCATGCGTCCGTGAGCTGGACGTGGTTTTCACAGACCCATAGACTTGTATTAGCACTTCCCATCCATGATACTGGGAAAAAACAGACATTTGAAAAAACACAGACAAGTGAATCGCACCATAGATTATAATCTATCAATAATTCGGAGTTTCCGCTCCAAATACTCAGCAAGAACAATCAGTGTGTACATACACTAAAAGAAAGTCCATCAAAAACTCTTTTAAAATATTCATTTCTATGGCAAATCCACTTCAGGCTATGTGCACACGGTGTCTTCTTGAGGCTCAAAAGTGTCTCATAAAATTAACTACATGCACAGTAATGTCAAACCGACACTGCTGTGTACATGTTGTCCTATGTTCCGAAACCCTGAATCTGTTACCAGAAGTGAGATGCTCCTTCTCGTGACAATGTAGAGTAAAAGACGCCGGCGGTGAAGCCCCTTCAGGCAAATGGCTTCCCTGGAAAGACTCAGTGTGCATATAGCCTAACTGTTCATATGAGGAGTTTTTTTTAGCTTTTTTTTTCCCCTGAAGAGATTTTGAAAAAGTATTAGGAGGAAAAAATGAGTGTGTTACTTCTTTGAAGCAGATCCTCAAGGAAAAGTCTCCAAACTAGGCACTGTCCAATCAAAACTCTTCAAAACTGCTGGAGGAGAAGAAAAACTCCTCCAAAACAGGATAGTTTCCAGAATTGGTTTCTGCTTGAAAGCTTGTGGGTTTTCAAGCCCCAATAACACTCAGCAGTGCAGAGCTGACTGTCAGTGAAAATATCGGGGCGTGCTTTCAGCTGCCACTCATGGTGCCGAGAGCAGTGACTGCACCCACATTGGTGTGCCTTTGTGACTGAATGCCGGCGGCTCCTGGGAGAAATGAAGTTAGTTTTTTTTCTAAGTGATGCCCCTTTAGTACGGCTGATGGGCACCTTCTACCTTGCAGATTAACCCCATATCTGCAGGTTAATAGTGTTAATCTGAAGTGACAGTTGCCCTTTAGTTGTAATTCAAAATGAAATTCAAGGCTCTGCAGCACCACCTAGTGGCTACAAGTAGTAGTTCAGGCATTTATAATGAGCAATAGGGAACACAACAGGTCACCATGATGCTGCTGGAGGACACCTCGCTGCTGAATCTTGCACACATCCCATCTATATTGCCCATGTCTGAGGCAGTGGTTATGATGAAGAAAATTGTATTATTATGGATTTTATAATTACAATGTTATAGGTCTAAAATTAAAACAATGTTGTGTGATGTCAAGAGATTTCTAAGATTCAATATATGTGATTTAAAGGAGACAGAATAATGAAACAAATGTCAGAGTAATAAATATTGTGGAGTTTTTGTTTCTGGATCATTGTCCGGGTTGTTACATGTTATTATTACTTTGCATAATGTTGACTCTAATGTGGTCTGGTGCTTTTCTATGTTATTTTTTTATGGGAACTACTGGTTATTCTTCTCAATAAAGCGGTGTTCTTTATGTCTTGTGTTAACACAGAACACATGAACTTCTCCAATATCTTAATAAAACAGAACAGCTTTCTTCCCCATTTGTTTCAATGCTTTGTGCACCTCCAGCAAAAACTGGAAATCACGTGGAAAGAAGTTACCATAAAGGATGTTTCTTCTCTTCTTTGAGCTGAGGTCTACAATCTTTCTGGGTAAAAGGGCTTTTTTTCTTGATATTTAACCCCTTAAAGGAACTGGCAATTTTTTTGTTCATTTCACAAAAAAAAAAAATCAACGTTTATCGGTACTGCATAATGCTTGAGGAGCATGTTAAATGTCGAGTTAAATGTTATTAGGAAGCATGGTGGCGTGTCAAGCTCTCATGAGAAAACCTAAGACAGAGAAAATGCATAGAATAGAGAAGGCCCTCACTGGCTACTAAACTTTCCTCTATAGCTCAGTCATAAAAACAGACAAAAAGCGGCATAGGAGGGGAGAGATCCAGAGGCTGAGAGGTGAGGACCGTTTCGCTTCCCATAAGCTTCAACAGGCCTAACAGGGAGGCCTGCTGAAGCTTATGGGAAGCGAAACAGTCCTCGCCTCACTCTCTGGATCCCACCATTGATATACATTGGCTTGATTTTTTGTTTGCACACTTTCGTTTTTTTCCTTGCCTTCTTCGAAGAGCCATAACTTATTTTCAAATTGACATAGATTGATGAGGGGTTATTATTTTGCAAGATTAATTGTAGTTTTGAATTAAACTATTCATCTTACCATACAATGTACTGGAAAACAGGAAAAAATACATGGGCTGGTAAAAAAAACCCCTGCAATTTAGCAATTGTTTTTATGTCATTTTTTTATGCAGTGCAAATGATGTGGCAACATGATTTTCTAGGTCAGTACTATTGCATCTGTACTAAACTTATATAGGATTTATTTTTTTCAGGTGATGACAAACTAAAAGCACATAAAATAAATAAAAAATTGGGGTTTGTGTCACCATCTTTGAGAACCCAAACGTTTTAAAATTTCCATTGACAGACCTGAGTGAGGGATTGTTTATTGAGATCATTTTTACAGTAAAAACGTTGTTCTGATCACTTTTATTTGGGGAGGGAAAATGGCAATTCTAGCACTTCAATTCTTTTCTTCATTTCATTGTTCATCATATGGGTTAAATATTTTATTAGTTCAGGAAATTACACAAGTAGCAATACCAAATTACATTAATTTTTTTTTTCATTTTTCCATTTCCATTTGGGGAAAAAGGGTGTGATTTAAACTTTTAGAATTTTGTTTGTCTTCTCTTTTTTTATTAGTTCTTCTGGGAACTTGAACCTGCGATCTAATTGCATATGCAATGCAATAGTATTACAGTGCAACGTGAAACGAGATACTATGAGCCCAGCCAAATGTAGGGTTCCATGGCATCATGGCCTACCTTCTAACACTCTCGCACCCCCCCAGTCCGCCCTTAACTCTGCTGCCTGACTAATTAATCTCTCTCCTCACTACACTCCTGCTTCCCCTTTTTGCAGATCTCTTCACTGGCTCCCAATTTCCCAGCGTATCCAGTTTATACTACTAACACTGACCTACAAAGCCATCCATAACCTTTCTCCTCCATATATTTCCGAACTAATCTCTGAATATCTTCCCTCACGTAATCTCCGGTCCTCCCAAGACCTCCTTCTCTCCTCCACGCTTATTCGCTCTTCACCCAATCACCTCCAAGACTTCTCCCGAATATCCCCCATCCTCTGGAATTCTGTGCTCCAACATATCCAGCTATCCACCACATTTGGATCCTTCAAAAGAAACCTGAAAACCCATCTCTTCAAAGAAGCTTACAGCCAGTAATGACCACACGGCCACCTCAACACCATCGGAGCTCCTGCAACCCTCGACCTACTGTCTCCTTAACCCCTTCATGACCCAGCCTATTTTGACCTTAATGACCTGGCCGTTTTTTGCAATTCTGACCAGTGTCCCTTTATGAGGTAATAACTCAGGAACGCTTCAACGGATTCTAGCGATTCTGAGATTGTTTTTTCGTGACATATTGGGCTTCATGTTAGTGGTAAATTTAGGTCGATAATTTCTGAGTTTATTTGTGAAAAAAACGGAAATTTGGCGAAAATTTTGAAAATTTCGCAATTTTCACATTTTGAATTTTTATTCTGTTAAACCAGAGAGTTATGTGACACAAAATAGTTAATAAATAACATTTCCCACATGTCTACTTTACATCAGCACAATTTTGGAAACAAATTGTTTTTTTTGCTAGGAAGTTATAAGGGTTAAAATTTGACCAGTGATTTCTAATTTTTACAACAAAATTTACAAAACCATTTTTTTTAGGGACCACCTCACATTTGAAGTCATTTTAAGGGTTCTATATGGCTGAAAATACCCAAAAGTGACACTATTCTAAAAACTGCACCCCTCAAGGTGCTCAAAACCACATTCAAGAAGTTTATTAACCCTTCAGGTGTTTCACAGCAGCAGAAGCAACATGGAAGTAAAAAATGAACATTTAACTTTTTAGTCACAAAAATGATCTTTTAGCAACAATTTTTTTATTTTGCCAAGGGTAAAAGGAGAAATTGGACAACGAACAATGTTGTCCAATTTGTCCTGAGTACGCTGATACCTCATATGTGGGGGTAAACCACTGTTTGGGCGCACGGCAGGGCTCGGAAGGGAAGGAGCGCCATTTGACTTTTTGAATGAAAAATTGGCTCCAATCTTTAGCGGACACCATGTCGCGTTTTGAGAGCCCCCGTGTGCCTAAACATTGGAGCTCCCCCACAAGTGACCCCATTTTGGAAACTAGACCTCCCAAGGAACTAATCTAGATATGTGGTGAGCACTTCGAACCCCCAAGTGCTTCACAGAAGTTTATAACGCAGAGCCATGAAAATAAAAAATAATTTTTCTTTTCTCAAAAATGATTTTTTTAGCCCACAATTTTTTATTTTCCCAAGGGTAACAGGAAAAATTGGACCCCAAAAGTTGTTGTCCAGTTTCTCCTGAGTACGCTGATACCCCACATGTGGGGGTAAACCACTGTTTTGGCACACGTCGGGGTTTGGAAGGGAAGTAGTGACGTTTTGAAATGCAGACTTTGATGGAATGCTCTGCGGGCGTCAGGTTGCGTTTGCAGAGCCGCTGATGTGCCTAAACAGTAGGAACTCCCCACAAGTGACCCCATTTTGGAAACTAGACCCCCAAGGGAACTTATCTAGATGTGTGGTGAGCACGTTCAACCCCCAAGTGCTTCACAGAAGTTTATAACGCAGAGCCGTGAAAATAATAAATGTGTTTCCTTTCCTCAAAAATATTTTTTTAGCCCAGAATTTTTTAATTTTTCCAAGGGTAACAGGAGAAATTTGACCCCAAAAGTTGTTGTCCAGTTTCTCCTGAGTATGCTGATACCCCATATGTGGGGGTAAACCACTGTTTGGGCACATGCCGGGGCTCGGAAGGGAAGTAGTGACGTTTTGGAATGCAGACTTTGATAGAATGGTCTGCGGGCATCATGTTACGTTTGCAGAGCCCCTGATGTGCCTAAACAGTAGAAACTCCCCTCAAGTGACCCCATTTTGGAAACTAGACCCCCCAAGGAACTTATCTAGATGTGTGGTGAGCACGTTCAACCCCCAAGTGCTTCACAGAAGTTTGCAACGCAGAGCCGTGAAAATAAAAAATCATTTTTCTTTCCTCAAAAAAGATGTTTTAGCAAGCAATTTTTTATTTTCCCAAGGGTAACAGGAGAAATTTGACCCCAAAAGTTGTCCAGTTTCTCCTGAGTACGCTGATACCCCATATGTGGGGGTAAACCACTGTTTGGGCGCACGTGAGGGCTCGGAAGGGAAGTAGTGACATTTGAAATGCAGACTTTGATGGAATGGTCTGCGGGCGTCATGTTGCATTTGCAGAGCCCCTGATGTGCCTAAACAGTAGAAACACCCCACAAGTGACCCCATTTTGGAAACTAGACCCCCCAAGGAACTTATCTAGATGTGTGGTGAGCACTTTCAACCCCCAAGTGCTTCACAGAAGTTTATAACGCAGAGCCGTGAAAATAAAAAATAATTGTTCTTTCCTCAAAAATTATGTTTTAGCAAGTAATTTTTTATTTTTGCAAGGGTAACAGGAGAAATTGGACCCCAATAGTTGTTGCCCAGTTTGTCTTGAGTACGCTGGTACCCCATATGTGGGGGTAAACCACTGTTTGGGCGCACGTCGGGACTTGGAAGGGAGGGAGCACCATTTGACTTTTTGAACACAAGATTGGCTGGAATCAATGGTGGCGCCATGTCGCGTTTGGAGACCCCTGATGTGCCTAAACAGTGGAAACCCCTCAATTCTAACTTCAACACTAACCCCAACACACCCCTAATCCTAATCCCAACTGTAGCCATAACCCTAATCACAACCCTAACCCCAACACACCCCTAACCACAACCCTAACCCCAACACAGCCGTAACCCTAATCCCAACCCTAGCCCTAATCCTAACCCTAATCCCAACCCTAACCACAACTGTAACCCCAACACACCCCTAACCCTATCCGTAACCCTAACCACAAGCCTAAGCGGATCCGCGGCCAATCCGCTGCGGATCCGCGGCCAATCCGCTGCGGATCTGCAGCCAAATCCGCACTGTGTGCACATGCCCTAACCCTAACCCAACACTACCCCTAGTTCTAACCCTAGTTCTAACCCTAACCCTAGTGGAAAAAGAAAAAAAAAATATTTTATTTTTTTTATTATTGTCCCTACCTATGGGGGTGATAAAGGGGGGGGGGGGGGTCATTTACTATTTTTTTTATTTTGATCACTGTGATAGGTTATATCACAGTGATCAAACTATACCTGGAAAGAATCTGCTGGCCGGCAGATTCGGCGGGCGCACTGCGCATGCGCCCGCCATTTTGGAAGATGGCGGCGCCCATGGAGAAGACGGATGGACACCGGGAGCCTCGGTAAGTATAAGGGGGTGGAGATCAGGGCACGGGGGGGCGTCGGAGCACGGGGGGTGGCATAGGAGCACGGGGGGAGCGGACAGGAGGACGGGGGAGCGGAGCACAAGACGGAGGGGAGCGGACCACAGATCGGTGGCTTGGGGGGGCGATCGGTGGGGTGTGGGGGGGTCACATCAGTGTTTCCAGCCATGGCTGATGATATTGCAGCATCGGCCATGGCTGGATTGTAATATTTCACCAGTTTTTTAGGTGAAATATTACAAATCGCTCTGATTGGCAGTTTCACTTTCAACAGCCAATCAGAGCGATCGTATCCACGGGGGGGTGAAGCCACCCCCCCTGGGCTGAAGTACCACTCCCCCTGTCCCTGCAGATCAGGTGAAATTGGAGTTAACCCTTTCACCCGCTCTGCAGGGACGCGATCATTCCATGACGCCACATAGGCGTCATGGGTCGGATTGGCACAGGTTTTCATGACGCCTACGTGGCGTCATAGGTCGGGAAGGGGTTAATCCTGTAGAATATAAGCCCGCAAGGGCAGGGTCCTCTCCCCTCTGTATCAGTCTGTCATTGTTAGTTTATTTACTGTAAGTGATATTTGTATTTTGATGTAACCCCGTCTCATGTACAGCACCATTGAATTAATGGTGCTATATAAATAAATAATAATAATAATAATCATTCGGCCAACAGCCATCTAATGTGTATGGTCAGCTTTAAGGCCCCCATACACAGACTAGTCATCTAAACCCTCAGTAAGTGACACATTGCTATAATCAGGTTCCCTGCCCCTACATCATGCTGCTCTCAGATACCATAGCAAGAACCTGCTAACATATTCCCTTTAAGCTGGACATTTACGGGTTCATTTAATTGCATAATAATAAATTTGCACACATAGATATTCTCCTAAGAAAGACAAATCCTCACTTTTACTTTCTTAAATAAACAGTTACAAAAAATTATTATCAAATTGAAACCCATTATCCTCCAGTGCTGTCATATTCCAGAACTGCAACCTCCCTGGAGTGCCCAGAAGGACAAGGTGCTCAGAGACATTGCCAAGGTATGGAAGGCTGAAACCCGACCACCGCCGAACAAGATACATAAGTTGAGATGTCAAGACAGGGCCAAGAAATATCTGAAGACAGATTTTTCAAAGGTTTTATGGACTGATGAGATAAGTGTATCTGGACGAACCAGAATGGGATCATGGCTGGGAGAGTAGTGGGCACAGACCTCGACTCAAACATCATCATGGTGGTGGTGGGGTACTGCTATGGGCTGGAATTATTAAAGGTGAACTAGTTGGACCTTTTAGAGTTGAAGATGGACACAAAATCAACTTCCAAACCTATTGCCAGTCTTTAGAAGAAATTTTTTTACGCAGTGGTGCAGGGAAAAGTTGGCATCTTTCAAGCAGGACAATGCTCCAATGCATGCGTCAAAGTACTTCACTTACTTCACTGCTTGGCTAGCCAGTAAAGGCCCTAAAGATGAACGAATAATCACAAAGCCTCCTTCCTCACCTGACCTTAACCCTTCAAATAAATAGGAGGTGGATGTGCAATATCCTGCGGTGGCCATTTTCAGGAGACAGCCAGCTCCGTAAGTGAGTACTTCTGTCCACCGGTCGCCACCACCGATAACAGCTGATTGGCGGGGGAGCTGGGTGTCGGACCCCGAACAATAAAATATTGATGACCTATCCTGAGGATAGGTCATCAATGCTATAGTAGTGGACAACCTTTTTAAGGCAAGCTTCACACTAGCGTTCGGCAGGGCTGCGGTTGAAAGCCTTCTTCCTCTGTTAAGCCCCGCCCCTTCCTTTAGCTCCACCTACGTCTGCATGCTTCCTGCGTACCCTATTTTTAACATTGGGTATGCAGGCCATGCAGATGTATGCGGATGCCTCTGCATGCATCATCTTGATGCCGCGCTGACCTGTGTCAAACACAACATGTTAGGATTTTGTTGCGGTTGGCACAGCTTCAAAATGACGCATGTGAAGGCATCTGCACACATCTGCGTGGCCTGCGTACCCAATGTTAAAGATAGAATACGCAGAACGCATGCAGACGTAGGCGGAGCTGAAGGAAGAGGCGCGGCAGTGGGCGGGGCTTCACGGAGGAAGAAGGCTGCCATCCGAAGCCCTGCCAAATGCTAGTGTGAAGCTAGCCTTAGATTTTGATCTGCTGAGAAACTTGCGTGAAAACGAATGAACAATTGCTTTTCTTTGTAAAAAATGACTTGTTATTCATATGTTCAGGATTTTGAGCATCTTTTCACCACATCAGGTTTCCAATGATGCCAAGTTGTTAAAAGACATGACCTAACCATTCTTCAGGCAATTTCCACTGTGGAGACGCTTTATACTTTACAATACAAGTCAAAGGCAAGGCTCAAAAGATGACCAGAAGCCGGGCATGTTTATGAGCATTTTTCCTTCAAAAACTGCTGCGATTTCTTCACTGTTAAATTGAGAAAGACAAATGCCAGTTAAAAAAAAAATGGTCTAAAAACCTGTCGCAGAGCAAAATAATAAAAAAGTACTCAGGAAACAAAAAATGAAAAAAAGGATGCTTCAGGAAAACCATTGGTCAATACCAACTATGCGGTAAGAAGAGACTGCTCACAATATTATGCACCTTGACGAGGCGGACAATAATATAAGCAGCCTCTTCTTACCTCGTAGTTGGTATTCAGCAATGGTACCAATAAAAACTACAGCTTGTCCCACAACAAAACAAGCCCTCATATAGAAAAGTTAAAGATCTTGAAAGGGGAAGAGGGAGAAACAAAAGGGAAATAAAACAAAAATTGCAGTGTCTCTCGGGGGGTAATTGGTAGATGCCAAATTCTAACTGCCTAGTCCACACAGGTGATTATCTACACAATGTACAGGGGGATTTTGCTGTAGATTTGAGGATGTTTCCGAAACTGTCAAATTCTGCAGGGTCTAAACTGTTCAGCACATAGAATTAAAACCCATCGCACAGTCTAGCAGCCAGGGACACACTGGGGCTGAAATTCAGCCCTGGCATTTGAAATCACAGAGGCCCATGCTGACCGAGCCGCAGATGGAGAAATATTACTAATATTACCCTGCCTGGAGGAAATCAAGATTTATCATAAGACCAATAATTCTAATAATATCAATAATATTGCTATAGAAGATTAAATAATTATTTATGTAACATGTAATTATGTAACATGTAATTATACAACAAATTTTTAATTATATTTTATTCCTGGGTACAAAGTGTGTTTTCCTAACCTGTTATGCCTGAAACAAATAGAAAATAGTTGTTGCTCCACAAAAACTTTGCTTCTGTAATCAGGACAATGACATTTTGAAATTTGTCGGTTTTCGGGAAAATTCTCGATTCGTATTCAATACTGAGTAGTCTTCTAGAATATTGTTGAACTGCTAGAATTGTGCAGAAGTTTCTACAATTTTCAAGAATTCAAGAACGGGTATCACCTGTTACCTGAGTGAATGGCGCCTATGAGTCGCCCGCCAGGGCCGTGGGGTACTCGGCACCGGGTCCGGTCAGCTTACAGGGGGATATCACAGTGGTGGCGACCCGGTCCGTGGCCCTGGGCACCCATGTTAAAGGGAATGACTTTAAAGGGGAGTTGGTGAATAAAGTTTGTATAAGTTCGTGACGCCACCTGTGGTTTTTGGTAAGTAGGAATCGATGCTGTTTAAAGGGGTCCTCTGGGGTGATGTTATGGCAGCTGAGATGGTATAACTTCCCACAGGTGAATTATGTTCCCAGGGCTCTCAAGGTGTAAGGCACAGATGGTGTGGTGGATGATATAGTAAAGAACCAGGACATAGGTTTGCAGTCTTTACCTGGTTTACTGATGGTAGTAGTCCTCAGTCCAGGGTACCAAGTGCAGGGGTAGCCATGGTCCAGCCGGAAGCAATAGGGAATCTCTATCCCAGGTGAGGTCTGTAAGCCTTTCCTATTTGCATTAGTTGGCGAGGTCCCTGCTGCTTGCAGCTTGCTGGCAAAGTCCTCTCCTGTCCTAAAACAGATGTCTGTACGATTGGCAGTGCGAGACGTTTTACAGGGTCTCTATCATGACCCGGGCTCTCAGGTTACTGCTTCACCTCAGACTTGGTGTGGTCAATTGACATACAGTCCTATGCCCTCCGGGTTTTGTCGCGCGTCCTGGGGAACAACACGACCTCAGGCTCCCGGTGCCCAGTTACTGCGCTCTGGCTCTGAGGGTGTCTGGTCGCTGTTCCCCTCTGAGCCTCTTCCTCCAGTAAGCTCCTCCACAATTCAACCTCTCAGGTTATCTCTCTCTCTTTTCCAGAGGCTGCAGCTCCCACTTGGCTGCTCGGCCTCTCCGTCTGTTCCAGACGTCCTTCTGCTCTCTCTCCATCTTGGAGAATAACCAACTCCTCCTCCAGACCAGAACTCTTAAAGTTAAGGAAGCTCCCCTGAATCCGGGTCCTGAGCTCCCCCTTCTGGCCTGGGTTCGGAATATGTTGAATGTGAGTGCATTACCTGGTAAAGAGAATCCTCCTTGCCTCCAAGCGTGATATCACCCTCCCCGAAAGGAAGGCAATATCACTGTAACAACCGGTTACCTGGGGTGTTACACCTATTTATAGACAGTTCATCCCGGAGCCTCAAAGTCGTGCTGCTTCACAAAGGAAACAACTACCCATCTCTCCCTATGGCTCACTCTGTGGATCTGAAAGAGGACTACACCAGTGTCAAGTTGTTGCTGAGTGCCTTGAAGTATGACGACTATGGATGGGAGGTCATAGGAGACTTCAAAATAGTGTCATTCCTGATGGGCCTTCAAAGCGGTTTCACAAAATTTCCTTGTTTACTTTTCCTCTGGGACAGCCGCGACACTAAGGTGCACTATCATAGAAAGGACTGGCCACAGCGGACTGAGTTCTCTGTGGGGAAGAGCAACGTCAAGTGGGAGCCGATGATAGAACCTCTGAAGGTGCTGATGCCACCACTGTACATCAAGTTAGGTCTCATCAAGCAATTTGTCACGGCTCTTGACAAGGAGTCAGCAGCTTTCAAGTACCTCCAAGATCTCTTTCCAAAGGTGTCCGAGGCAAAGGTCAAGGCTGGTATCTTCCTCGAACCGCAGATCAAGAAGGTCATAGAATGTGACAAGTTCGCCAAGCTGCTGAACAGGACGGTGAAAGCAGCTTGGAACAGTTTCGTTGCAGTAGTTCATGGCTTCCTGGGTAATCACAAGGCTGAAAACTATGTGCAGTTGGTTCAGACTCTCATAAAGAATTACGCCATAATGGGATGCAGAATGTCTCTCAAAGTCCATATCCTTGACGACCATCTTGACATGTTCAAGGAGAACATGAGAGCTTACTCAAAGGAGCAAGGCAAGCCCTTTCATCAAGATATATTGGACATTGAACGTCATTACCAAGGACAGTATAACAAAAACAAGATGGGGGACTACATTTGGGGGCTTCTTCGAGAAAGCGAATTGCAGTACACTCGCAAATCTAGAAAAACTACTCATTTCTGAACCTTATTGAGTGATTATTGACAGTCTTTGTCTATTTACCATGCAAGTGTTGTTTTTTATCAGATCGCATGAATGAAAATATAATAATTTCCTTTTTATGTCACAATAAATACTAATTTTTTCTGGCCTGTGGTCATAAAATCAAAGTTTGTGCTGAAGGTATTCGTTTTTCCATAGTCTTTAAACATAAGCCAGGAACAAAAATTATGTTACTATAAAATCAAAATTATAATATTGCAGTATTACAGATAAATACCAACAAACCATAACCAAATATTAGCAGCATATACAGTGTTAGTAACACCACCATACTGATCGTTAAAGGGGTTGAAGCTAAAGTGTATGTAGCCTAGCCCCTTTGGTCTATAAAAAAAGACTAATGCTATTAAAGACTTGCAATAATTGGGTGCCCGATTAGAGATTTTGCTTTTTACCCAGGAGAGGTGACATATAAGGACAGGGATCCAACTCTGAAGGATGCCTTGATGTGGCAGTTGGGCTCACATATATTGGCCAACCTATGCTCTAAGTACCTTCTTTTTTAATGTATTTTTCATAGCAATTTTGCAGATGAATATTTCATATATACAGTGGGGAAAAAAAGTATTTAGTCAGCGACCAATTGTGCAAGTTCTCCCACTTAAAAAGATGAGAGAGGCCTGTAATTGACATCATAGGTAGACCACAACTATGAGAGCCAAAATTGAGAAAACAAATCAAGAAAATCGCCTTGTCTAATTTGGCAAGATTTATTTTGCAAATTATGGTGGAAAAAAATTATTTGGTCTTTATCAAAAGTTCTTCTCAATATTTTGTTACATATGCTTTGTTGGCAATGACAGTGGTCAAACTGTGGTTTTCTGTAAGTCTTCACAAGGTTGGTACACACTGTTCGTGGTATGTTGGTCCATTCCTCCATGCAGATCTCGTCTAGAGAAATGATGTTTTCGGCTTGTCGCTAGGCAACACAGACTTTCAACTCCCTCCAAAGGTTTTCTGTGGGGTTGATATCTGGAGACTGACTAGGCCACTCCAGGACCTTCATATGCTTCTTTCAAAGCCACTCCTTCGTTGCCCTGGTAGTGTGCTTGGGATTATTATCATGCTGAAAGACCCATCCACGTTTCATCTTCAATGCCATTGCTGATGGAAGGAGATTCGCACTCAAAATCTCATGATACATGGCCCCATTCATTCTTTCATGTACACGGATCAGTTGTCCTGGTCCCTTTGCAGAGAAAAAGCCCCAAAGCATGATGTTGCCTCCCCCATGCTTCACAGTAGGTATGGTGTTCTTTGGATGCAACTCAGCATTTTGCCTCCTCCAAACATGACGAGTTTTATTTCTACCAAACAGTTCCACTTTGGTTTCATCAGACCATATGACATTCTCCCAATGCTCTTCTGGATAATCCAAATGCTCTCTAGCAAACTTCAGACGGGCCCAGACATGTACTGGCTTAAGCAGGGGGATGCAAGATCTGAGTCCTTGGCGGCGTAGTGTGTTACTGATGGTAGCCTTTGTTATGGTGGTCCCAACTCTATGCAGGTCATTCATTAGGTCCTCCCGTGTGGTTCTGGGATTTTTGCTCACCGTTCCTGTGATCATTTTGACCCCACGGGGTGAGATCTTGCGTGGAGCCCCAGATCGAGGGAGATTATCAGTGGTCTTGTATGTCTTCCATTTTCTTATTATTTCTCCCACAGTTGATTTCATCACACCAAGCTGTTTGCCTATTGCAGATTCAGTCTTCCCAGCCTGGTGCAGGGCTACAATTTTGTTTCTGGTGTCCTTCGACAGCTCTTTGGTCTTCACCATACAGGAGTTTGGAGTGTATCTGTTTGAGATTGCTGATAACATGTTCAAACAGGTGTCATTACTATAGGTAAGCAGTGGAGGACAGCGGTGCGTCTTAAAGATGAAGTTACAGGTCTGTGAGAGCCAGAAATCTTGCATGTTTTTAGATGACCAAATACTTACCTTCCACCATAATATGCAAAATAAATATTGCCAAATCAGACAAGGTGATTTTCTGGATTTGTTTTCTCATTTTACTCTCATAGTTGTGGTCTACCTATGATGTCAATTACAGGCCTCTCCCATAATTTTAAGTGGGAGACCTTGCACAATTGGTGGCTGAGTAAATCCTTTTTTCCCCACTGTATATATATATTATTTATTATTATTATTTATTATTATAGCACCATTTATTCCATGGCGCTTTACATGTGAGGAGGGGTATACATAATAAAAACAAGTACAATAATCTTAAAAAATACAAACCACGACTGGTACAGTAGGAGAGAGGACCCTGCCCGCGAGGGCTCACAATCTACAAGGGTTGGGCGAGGATACAAGAGGTGAGCGTAGGGCTGGTCGTGCAGCGGTTTGGTCGATCGTTGGTCCTGCAGGTTGTAGGCTTGTCGGAAGAGGAAGGTCTTCAGGTACTTTTTGAAGGTTTCAATAGTAGGCGAGAGTCTGATATGTTGTGGTAGAGAGTTCCAGAGTAGGGGTGATGCGCAAGAGAAATCTTGTATGCAATTGTGGGAAGAGGAGATAAGAGGGGAGTAGAGAAGAAGATCTTGTGAGGATCGGAGGTTTCGTGCAGGTAAGTATCGGGAGGCAAGGTTGTGGATGGCTTTGTATATCATGGTTAGGGTTTTGTACTGGAGTCTCTGGGCAATGGGGAGCCAGTGAAGGGATTGACAGAGGGGAGAGGCCGGGGAATAGAGGGGGGACAGGTGGATTTGTCGTGCAGCATAGTTTAGAATAGATTGGAGGGGTGCAAGAGTGTTTGAGGGGAGGCCACAGAGCAGGAGGTTGCAGTAGTCAAGGCGGGAGATGATGAGGGCATGGACTAGGGTTTTTGCAGATTCTTCGCTTAGGAATGTATGGATCCGTGAAATCTTTTTGAGTTGAAGGCGGTAGGAAGTGGAAAGGGCTTGGATATTTGGTTTGAAGGAGAGATCAGTGTCAAGGATTACCCCGAGGCAGCGAGCTTGTGGGACTGAGGAGAGTGGGCAGCTGTTTACTGTAATGAATAGGTTCGTTGGAGGGGTCGCGTGAGAAGAGGGAAAGGTGATGAATTCTGTTTTGTCCATGTTAAGTTTTAGAAATCTTGCGGAGAAGAAGGATGAAATAGCAGACAATGAGGGATTCTGGTTAGTAGGCTGGTGGTATCTGGTCCAGAGAGGTAGATTTCTGTGTCATCAGCATAGAGGTGATACTGAAAGCTGTGAGATTCTATGAGCTGTCCCAGGCCAAAGGTGTAAATGGAAAAGAGCAGGGGCCCTGGGACTGATCCTTGCGGGACTCCAGCAGATAGGTGTTCTGATCTGGTGGCCTAGGAGCAGCATGGACGAGCTCTGGAGTAGGTGGCCTCTATACTGTCCGCAGACCCTGAACTTAATACCACAACTATAAGTAGCCGTGGGATGTTCCTGTCACTCCCTCGACACCTCGTCACAGCCGGAGGACTAATTACCCCTAAAGAAAGAAACAGGAAAACTATCTTGCCTCAGAGAAAATCCCCAAAGGAAAGACAGCCCCCCACAAATATTGACTGTGAGAGGAGAGGGAAATTACAAACGCAGACTGAAAACAGAATTTAGCAAAGGAGGCCACGCTACCTAGAAAGAAAAGACAGGACAGAGTACTGTGCGGTCAGTATTAAAATACTACAAAAATCTCCACACCTAACTAAAGGCATGGAGGGTAACTCTGTGACTCCAGAGCTTCCAGCTTGGCTGAATAAATCCTTACACTGGACAAGAAAAAACATAGCAATTCACTGAACTATAAAGTCCACCGCATGTGGACTGCAAAAACAAAGCCAGGACTTATCTTTGATGATTTGGACAATCCAGCAGGAGAAACCAAGCAGAGATGTGAATCCTCCAGAAAAACAATGGACAACTGGCACTCACTAAAGGGTGAAGCCAGACTAAATAGTCCCGTCCAAAGTGGAAGCACCTGATGACTGCTGTGAAGGACAAACAGCAGCACTACCACTTATAACCACTGGAGGGAGCCCAAGAGCAGAACCCACAACAGAATTCACAACAGATAGGGGGCAAGGTGAGGAGGTGGTGTATGAGTGGGAAACGCAGAATTTCCGGTCTGTTAGGTATGACGAGATCCAGGATAGGGCCAAGTCTGTGATGCCAAGGGATGTGAGAGTCTGTAATGATAGGGAATGGTCCACTGTGTCAAAGGCAGAGGACAGGTCCAGGAGGAGGACAGAGTAGTGTCACTTGACCTTGGCGGTTAATAGGTCATTGGTGACCTTAGTTAGGGCAGTTTCAGTGTAAAAAATCACAGAGAAAAAAGCAGAGATGATTACCTGCTGAAGCCTCCAAACAAATGCACTATCAGGGTGCAGCGGACCCGATAAATGATGGCAAAAACACAGGTGCAAAAAATACCGATGAAACAGCCACTTTCAATCCAGTGTTGGCTGTTTGGCATTAGTGCACAAAAAGATAAGCGATAATAGTCTGTATGTGGCATTGTTCCCACAGGCAATGCAGAGCATCTGGTTTACAGCCTATTACTAACGCACATACAGGCGGGCCGCCCAATGCTACAAATGCATTTTGTAGCACTGGGCGGCCCGCCTGTATGTGCGTTAGTAATAGGCTGTAAACCAGATGCTCTGCATTGCCTGTGGGAACAATGCCACATACAGACTATTATCGCTTATCTTTTTGTGCACTAATGCCAAACAGCCAACACTGGATTGAAAGTGGTTGTTTCATCGGTATTTTTTGCACCTGTGTTTTTGCCATCATTTATCAAGTCCGCTGCACCCTGATAGTGCATTTGTTTGGAGGCTACAGCAGGTAATCATCTCTGCTTTTTCCTCTGTGATTTTTTCAATATTTTGGAGGATTTTTAAGTCCTCATTTTGTGGCAGTTTCAGTGGAGTGGTGTGACCGAAAACCAGATTGTAAGAGGTTGAAGAGGGAGCAGGAAGAGAGATGGGAGGAAAGTTCAAGATGGACGTGTGTATATATATACAGTGGGGCAAAAAAGTATTTAGTCAGTCAGCAATAGTGCAAGTTCCACCACTTAAAAAGATGAGAGGCGTCTGTAATTTACATCATAGGTAGACCTCAACTATGGGAGACAAACTGAGAAAAAAAAATCCAGAAAATCACATTGTCTGTTTTTTTATCATTTTATTTGCATTTTATGGTGGAAAATAAGTATTTGGTCAGAAACAAATAATCCAGATTTCTGGCTCTCACAGACCTGTAACTTCTTCTTTAAGAGTCTCCTCTTTCCTCCACTCATTACCTGTAGTAATGGCACCTGTTTAAACTTGTTATCAGTATAAAAAGACACCTGTGCACACCCTCAAACAGTCTGACTCCAAACTCCACTATGGTGAAGACCAAAGAGCTGTCAAAGGACACCAGAAACAAAATTGTAGCCCTGCACCAGGCTGGGAAGACTGAATCTGCAATAGCCAACCAGCTTGGAGTGAAGAAATCAACAGTGGGAGCAATAATTAGAAAATGGAAGACATTCAAGACCACTGATAATCTCCCTCGATCTGGGGCTCCACGCAAAATCCCACCCCATGGGGTCAGAATGATCACAAGAACGGTGAGCAAAAATCCCAGAACCACGCAGGGGGACCTAGTGAATGAACTGCAGAGCTGGGACCAATGTAATAAGGCCTATCATAAGTAACACACTACGCCACCATGGACTCAGATCCTGCAGTGCCAGACGTGTCCCACTGCTCAAGCCAGTACATGTCCGGGCCCATCTGAAGTTTGCTAGAGAGCATTTGGATGATCCAGAGGAGTTTTGGGAGAATGTCCTATGGTCTGATGAAACCAAACTGGAACTGTTTGGTAGAAACACAACTTGTCGTGTTTGGAGGAAAAAGAATACTAAGTTGCATCCATCAAACACCATACCTACTGTAAAGCATGGTGGTGGAAACATCATGCTTTGGGGCTGTTTCTCTGCAAAGGGGCCAGGACGACTGATCCGGGTACATGAAAGAATGAATGGGGCCATGTATCGTGAGATTTTGAGTGCAAACCTCCTTCCATCAGCAAGGGCATTGAAGATGAAACGTGGCTGGGTCTTTCAACATGACAATGATCCAAAGCACACCGCCAGGGCAACGAAGGAGTAGCTTCGTAAGAAGCATTTCAAGGTCCTGGAGTGGCCTAGCCAGTCTCCAGATCTCAACCCTATAGAAAACCTTTGGAGGGAGTTGAAAGTCCGTGTTGCCAAGCGAAAAGCCAAAAACATCACTGCTCTAGAGGAGATCTGCATGGAGGAATGGGCCAACATACCAACAACAGTGTGTGGCAACCTTGTGAAGACTTACAGAAAACGTTTGACCTCTGTCATTGCCAACAAAGGATATATTACAAAGTATTGAGATGAAATTTTGTTTCTGACCAAATACTTATTTTCCACCATAAAATGCAAATAAAATGATAAAAAAACAGACAATGTGATTTTCTGGATTTTTTTTTCTCAGTTTGTCTCCCATAGTTGAGGTCTACCTATGATGTAAATTACAGACGCCTCTCATCTTTTTAAGTGGTGGAACTTGCACTATTGCTGACTGACTAAATACTTTTTTGCCCCACTGTATATACACACAGTTGTGCACAAAAGTTTGACCAAGGCACGGGAAACTTGGTCAAAGTTGAAGGAAAGATTAATGCAGCACGTTATCAGAAAAAAATGATGCGCATGGGAAGTACTTGGAAGTTCCAACATGACAACGATCCAAAACACAAACCCAAGTCGACTTGTCATTGGCTACAACAGAACAAAGTGAAGGTTCTGGAGTGGCCATCTCAGTGTTGTGAATTCTGCTTTTGGGCTCCCTCCGGTGGTTGTAGGTGGTAATGCAGTTACCCCTGAGTTGCAGTCCTGGTCAGGTGTATCTGCTGATTGCAGTTCTGACTGGGGTATTTAGGCGTGCTGGATTCATTAGTGCTTGCCAGTTGTCAATTGTTGTTGGGAGGTGTAGGACCTCTGCCTGGTTGCTCCTGCCTTTCTGCCAAATCAGCAAAGATAAGTGTCTGTTTTTTTTTTTCCTGTGGCACACATGTTGTGTGCTTCACAATTCAGTGCTATTCTTTGTGTTTTCTTGTCCAGCTTAGATTGTGTCAGTATTTTCTCAGTCTTGTTGGATTCTCTGGAGTGGCAGATATACATTCCATGTCTTTACTTAGATTGTGGAACTTTTTGTATTATCTGCTGTGGATATTTTTGGAAGGGTTTTAATACTGACCGCCTAGTAATCTGTCCTATCCTTTCCTATTTAGCTAGAGTTGCCTCTTTTGCTAAATCCTGTTTTCTACCTGCGTGTGTCTATTCTTCTCGTACTCACAGTCATTATTCGTGGGGGGCTGCCTATCCTTTGGGGGTCTGCTCTGAGGCAAGGTAGCATTCCTATTTCCATCTATAGGGGTATTTAGTCCTCCGGCTGTGTCGAAGTGTCTAGGGTATGTTAGGCACACCCCACGGCTACTTCTAGTTGCGGTGTTAGTTCAGGATTTGCGGTCAGTACAGGTTCCACCGACTCCAGAGAAAGTTTCATGCGGCTCCAAGGTCACCAGATCATAACACTCAGTCTCCGGGCCTCAATATCATTGATCCACTGTGGGGAGATCTCAAGTGCACAGTTCATGCAAGACAGCCCAGGAATTTACAGGAACTGAAGGCTTTTTGCCAAGAAGAGTTGGCTGCTTTACCATCTGAGAAAATAAAGAACCTCATCCACAACTACTACAAAAGACTTCAAGCTGTCATTGATGTTAGAGGGGGCAATACACGGTATTAAGAAATGAAGAAATGGGGTATGTAAACTTTTGATCAGGGTCATTAGGATGTTTTGGGTTGTCATTATGATTTAAAGAGAGAAAGCACATTAGTTTGACAATAAATGGCTTCACCCAACCACTAACCATGAGTGGAGAAAAGGTTTCATATTCTCTGAAAAAAGGCCAAGAAAGCAAATATTCTGCTGGGGTATGTAAACTTTTGAGCACAACTGTGTATATATATATATATATATATATATATATATATATATATATATATATATATATATATATATATATATATATATATATATACAGTATATATATATATATATATATATATATATATATATATATATATATATATATATATACATATAGTGCCTAAAAGTAGTATTCAACCCCCTGCAGATTTAGCAGGTTTAATAAGATGCAAATAAGTTAGAGCCTTCAAACTTCAAACAAAAGCAGTATTTATTAACAGATGCATAAATCTTACAAACCAAAAGGTTTTGTTGCTCAGTTAAATTTTTATAAATTTTAAACATAAAAGTGTGGGTCAATTATTATTCAACCCCTAGGTTTAATATTTTGTGGAATAACCTTTGTTTGCAATTACAGCTAATAATCGTCTTTTCTAAGACCTGATCAGGCCGGCACAGGTCTCTGGAGTTATCTTGGCCCACTCCTCCATGCAGATCTTCTCCAAGTTATCTAGGTTCTTTGGGTGTCTCATGTGGACTTTAATCTTGAGCTCCTTCCACAAGTTTTCAATTGGGTTAAGGTCAGGAGACTGACTAGGCCACTGCAACACCTTGATTTTTTGCCTCTTGAACCAGGCCTTGGTTTTCTTGGCTGTGTGCTTTGGGTCGTTGTCTTGTTGGAAGATGAAATGACGACCCATCTTAAGATCCTTGATGGAGGAGCGGAGGTTCTTGGCCAAAATCTCCAGGTAGGCCATGCTATCCATCTTCCCATGGATGCGGCCCAGATGGCCAGGCCCCTTGGCTGAGAAACAGCCCCACAGCATGATGCTGCCACCACCATGCTTGACTGTACGGATGGTATTCTTGGAGTCGTATGCAGTGCCATCCAGTCTCCAAACGTCACGTGTGTGGTTGGCACCAAAGATCTCGATCTTGGTCTCATCAGACCAGAGAACCTTGAACCAGTCAGTCTCAGAGTCCTCCAAGTGATCATGAGCAAACTGTAGACGAGCCTTGACATGACGCTTTGAAAGTAAAGGTACCTTACGGGCTCGTCTGGAACGGAGACCATTGCGGTGGAGTATGTTACTTATGGTATTGACTGAAACCATTGTCCCCACTGCCATGAGATCTTCCCGGAGCTCCTTCCTTGTTGTCCTTGGGTTAGCCTTGACTCTTCGGACAAGCCTGGCCTCGGCACGGGAGGAAACTTTCAAAGGCTGTCCAGGCCGTGGAAGGCTAACAGTAGTTAAATAAGCCTTCCACTTCCGGATGATGCTCCCAACAGTGGAGACAGGTAGGCCCAACTCCTTGGAAAGGGTTTTGTACCCCTTGCCAGCCTTGTGACCCTCCACGATCTTGTCTCTGATGGCCTTGGAATGCTCCTTTGTCTTTCCCATGTTGACCATGTTTGAGTGCTGTTCACAAGTTTGGGGAGGGTCTTAAATAGTCAGAAAAGGCTGGAAAAAGAGATAATTAATCCAAACATGTGAAGCTCATTGTTCTTTGTGCCTGAACTACTTCTTAATACTTTAGGGGAACCAACAGAATTCTGGTGGGTTGAGGGGTTGAATAATAAATGACCCCCTGAAAAGACTTTTCCCAATTTAAAAAAAAATTAACAAAGAAATAACATTATTTTTTGCTGCAGTGCATTTCACACTTCCAGGCTGATCTACAGTCCAAATGTCACAATGGCAAGTTAATTCCAAATGTGTAAACCTGCTAAATCTGCAGGGGGTTAACTACTACTTGTAGGCACTGTATATACAGGTCCTTCTCAAAAAATTAGCATATAGTGTTAAATTTCATTATTTACCATAATGTAATGATTACAATTAAACTTTCATATATTATAGATTCATTATCCACCAACTGAAATTTGTCAGGTCTTTTATTGTTTTAATACTGATGATTTTGGCATACAACTCCTGATAACCCAAAAAACCTGTCTCAATAAATTAGCATATCAAGAAAAGGTTCTCTAAACGACCTATTACCCTAATCTTCTGAATCAACTAATTAACTCTAAACACATGCAAAAGATACCTGAGGCTTTTAAAAACTCCCTGCCTGGTTCATTACTCAAAACCCCCATCATGGGTAAGACTAGCGACCTGACAGATGTCAAGAAGGCCATCATTGACACCCTCAAGCAAGAGGGTAAGACCCAGAAAGAAATTTCTCAACAAATAGGCTGTTCCCAGAGTGCTGTATCAAGGCACCTCAATGGTAAGTCTGTTGGAAGGAAACAATGTGGCAGAAAACGCTGTACAACGAGAAGAGGTGACCGGACCCTGAGGAAGATTGTGGAGAAGGACCGATTCCAGACCTTGGGGAACCTGAGGAAGCAGTGGACTGAGTCTGGTGTGGAAACATCCAGAGCCACCGTGCACAGGCGTGTGCAGGAAATGGGCTACAGGTGCCGCATTCCCCAGGTAAAGCCACTTTTGAACCATAAACAGCGGCAGAAGCGCCTGACCTGGGCTACAGAGAAGCAGCACTGGACTGTTGCTAAGTGGTCCCAAGTACTTTTTTCTGATGAAAGCAAATTTTGCATGTCATTCGGAAATCAAGGTGCCAGAGTCTGGAGGAAGACTGGGGAGAAGAAAATGCCAAAATGCCTGAAGTCCAGTGTCAAGTACCCACAGTCAGTGATGGTGTGGGGTGCCATGTCAGCTGCTGGTGTTGGTCCACTGTGTTTCATCAAGGGCAGGGTCAATGCAGCTAGCTATCAGGAGATTTTGGAGCACTTCATGCTTCCATCGGCTGAAATGCTTTATGGAGATGAAGATTTCATTTTTCAGCACGACCTGGCACCTGCTCACAGTGCCAAAACCACTGGTAAATGGTTTACTGACCATGGTATTACTGTGCTCAATTGGCCTGCCAACTCTCCTGACCTGAACCCCATAGAGAATCTGTGGGATATTGTGAAGAGAAAGTTGAGAGACGCAAGACCCAACACTCTGGATGAGCTTAAGGCCGCTATTGAAGCATCCTGGGCCTCCATAACATCTCAGCAGTGTCACAGGCTGATTGCCTCCATGCCACGCCGCATTGAAGCAGTCATTTCTGCCAAAGGATTCCCGACCAAGTATTGAGTGCATAACTGAACATTATTATTTGATGGTTTTTTTGTTTGTTATTAAAAAACACTTTTATTTGATTGGTCGGGTGAAATATGCTAATTTATTGAGACAGGTTTTTTGGGTTATCAGGAGTTGTATGCCAAAATCATCAGTATTAAAACAATAAAAGACCTGACAAATTTCAGTTGGTGGATAATGAATCTATAATATATGAAAGTTTAATTGTAATCATTACATTATGGTAAATAATGAAATTTTACACTATATGCTAATTTTTTGAGAAGGACCTGTATATATATATATATACACTCACCGGCCACTTTATTAGGTACACCTGTCCAACTTCTTGTTAACACTTAATTTCTAATCAGCCAATCACATTGCGGCAACTCAGTGCATTTAGGCATGTAGACATGGTCAAGACAATCTCCTGCAGTTCAAACCGAGCATCAGTATGGGGAAGAAAGGTGATTTGAGTGCCTTTGAACGTGGCATGGTTGTTGGTGCCAGAAGGGCTGGTCTGAGTATTTCAGAAACTGCTGATCTACTGGGATTTTCACGCACAACCATCTCTAGGGTTTACAGAGAATGGTCCGAAAAAGAAAAAAAATCCAGTGAGCGGCAGTTCTGTGGGCGGAAATGCCTTGTTGATGCCAGAGGTCAGAGGAGAATGGGCAGACTGGTTCGAGCTGATAGAAAGGCAACAGTGACTCAAATCGCCACCCGTTACAACCAAGGTAGGCCTAAGAGCATCTCTGAACGCACAGTGCGTCGAACTTTGAGGCAGATGGGCTACAGCAGCAGAAGACCACACCGGGTACCACTCCTTTCAGCTAAGAACAGGAAACTGAGGCTACAATTTGCACAAGCTCATCGAAATTGGACAGTAGAAGATTGGAAAAACGTTGCTTGGTCTGATGAGTCTCGATTTCTGCTGCGACATTCGGATGGTAGGGTCAGAATTTGGCATAAACAACATGAAAGCATGGATCCATCCTGCCTTGTATGGAGCATCTTTGGGATGTGCAGCCGACAAATCTGCGGCAACTGTGTGATGCCATCATGTCAATATGGACCAAAATCTCTGAGGAATGCTTCCAGCACCTTGTTGAATCTATGCCACGAAGAATTGAGGCAGTTCTGAAGGCAAAAGGGGGTCCAACCCGTTACTAGCATGGTGTACCTAATAAAGTGGCCGGTGAGTGTATATATATATATATATATATATATATATATATATATATATATATATATATATATATATATATATATATATTATATATATATACTGTATATATATACGTGTGTATTTTGTGGACTATAAGACGTACCTGACCATAAGATGCACCCCAATTTTTGCAGTGGAAAATAGGAAAAAAAGATTTTTAAATAACATGGGGATGCGTCTTCTAGTCTGGTTTAACGGTAGCTTGCCAGCGTGCGGTGTCACGGGAGGCAAGGTCACTGCTTCAGGATACCGGCAGCGTCAGGAGTGGGGAGATATTGCGGGCCCTGGGCTCTCATAAGATGTTTACACCAGTGAGTGGAGACCCCTTTCCCATTGATTTCCCTGTGTTGGGCTTCAGAAATATCGCCGTCGGAGGCCGCACATGTGCAGATTAAGGTCTTGGGAGACGAGATCTTGTAAGACTAGATCTCGCCTCCCGAGATCTCAATCTGTGCATGCACCACCACTGGCAGCCATTTTTCCAAAGCTCACCGCAAGGAAATCGATGGAAAAGGAGACTCTGCTCACCAGCGCCGACATCTTCTGAAAGCCCAGGGTCAGCAGCATTGGCCCACTCCTGCTGCCTCCACCAGCCTTCTGAAGCAACGACCCTGCCTCCTGTGACCCCGCTCCACTGCAGCTGCCACTCCAGTAAGTTATCTTCAGATTATAAAACGCACCCCCATTTTCCTCCAAAATTTAGAGGGAAAAAAGTGTGTTTTATAATCCGAAAAATACTGTATGCCTGCAGAAGCAGGGGGTTGCTTTGTGAATGGTCAAGTGTCAAGTTCGCGCCCTTAATGCCAGCCTTGCATAGATGTTTAGAAGCCTTGTGGTGCATTAAATTTCCCTGTGTGTGGCTTATTCCCACTGGTAGACTCAACTTCAGATGTTCAGTGAACGATCTGTAATAAATCATTCAGTGTGCAATATTCTCGCCAGCAAATGTCCTATTTACACAGGATGAGGTGCCACCAAGAACGATGATCTTTTTGTGAGGCACAAAAGATCATTTCACCTGACAAACGAGCACTTTGCTCATTCATTAGATGATCAGCAGTCTATTTAGATGGCACAATTATCGTGAACGAGGGTCCCTAAGAAAGTCTTGTTAGTAATAATGGTGCAGTGTAAGACTATGTGCACACGTTGCGGATTAGCCTTAGGAATTTCTGGTGCGGATTCTGCATGTGTTGGCAGAAAACGCAGCTGCGGATTTGTCGCGTTTTTGTGCGGATCTGCAGCGTTTTTTTGTGCGGTTTTGCTGTGGATTTTTTGCGGATTTTCAGCGTTTTTACCCCTGTGGATTTCTATAATGGAATGGGTACAAAAACGCTGCAGATCCGCAAAAAAAGAAGTGACATGCTACTTCTTTTAATCTGCAGCGTTTCCGCACGGAATTTTCCGCACCGTCTGCACAGCGGTTTTTTTTCTCATTAATTTACATTGTACTGTAAATCAATTGCGGATATGCAGCGTTTCTGCACCGCAATAAACGCTGCGGATCCGCAGCAAATCCGCAACGTGTGCACATACCCTAAATGCACCTTTGGCAGGAGAATATCTATTGCTAATTAGATCAGCAAAGTATTCATGGAATTAGATTGTAAACTTCTAGGAGCAGGGTGTATATTAGTCTGTATGCTTTCATCAGCATGTAAATTGTATATTAGATTGTAAGCTCTTTTAATGTTACAGAAATATTTCAACTTTTATTTCCTGGTTGGATGTGCCGATATATGCCGTCAACGCAGTGAGCTCCTATACTCCCCCTCCCTCATTTACCTGTACATTATTTTGTATACTCTCAACAGCATGTAAATTGTATATTGGATTGTAAGCTCCTAAGAGCAGGGTGTATATTGTATATTGGACTGTAAGCTCCTAGGAGCAGGGTGTATATTAGATTGTAAGCTCCTAGGAGCAGGGTGTATATTAGGGCTCATACTCACTTGCGTGAAACTCGGATGAGTCTCGCATGTTAAAGGGACTCTGTCACCCCCTCCAGCCGTTAGAAACTAAAAGAGCCATCTTGTGCAGCAGTAATGCTGCATTCTGACAATGTGGCTCATTTAGTTATTGGTGCAGTCAAAGCAGAAATAAAGCGTTTTATAATTTCGCAAAAATACCTGTCTTTAGTCCTGGAGGCAGATCTTAACCCCCCTGCTGCACACGCCATACTGCCGTCAATCAAGGCTTCTTCGGCGCCGGGCGCCGCCCCCTCCTCGCTGTTTTCAAATCAAATCCGGCGCCTGCGCTGTTTTGTTCTGCCTGGGGCAGGCGCAGTGAGCGCTGCCCGTCTGACCTTAGATGCAGTCTCGCAGACTGCGCCTGTGCGGCCACCCAGCTGGTGAATCCCAGCCCCGCAGTGTGTTATGCATTATGCACAGTGCGGGGCTGGGATTCACAAGCTGGGTGGCCGCACAGGTGCAGTCTGCGAGACTGCATCTGAGGTCAGTCGGGCAGCGCTCACTGCGCCTGCCCCAGGCAGAACAAAACAGCACAGGCGCTGGATTTGATTTGAAAACAGCGCGGAGGGGGTGGCGCCCAGCGCCGAAGAAGCCTTGATTGACGGCAGTGTGGCGTGTGCAGCAGGGGGGTTAAGACCTGCCTCCAGGACTAAAGACAGGTATTTTTGCGAAATTATAAAACACTTTATTTCTGCTTTGACTGCACCAATAACTAAAAGAGCCACCTTGTCAGAATGCAGCATTACTGCTGCACAAGGTGGCTCTTTTAGTTTCTAACGGCTGGAGGGGGTGACAGAGTCCTTTTAATACCCAGCGCTGCTGCCAGCACTCAGATCGGAGCGTTCGGCCGCATAGCAATACATGCAGCCGCATGCTCCGCTCCTCTGTGCCAGGTGCAGTGCCGGGTATTGCCGTGCGAGACTCATCCGAGTTTCGCGCAAGTGAGTATGAGCCCTTAGATTGTAAGCTCCTAGGAGCAAGGTGTATATTGTATGTTAGACTGTAAACTCCTAGGAGCAGGGTGTATATTGTATCTTAGATTGTAAGCTCCTGGGAGCAGGGTGTATATTGTATATTAGATTGTAAGCTCCTAGGAGCAGGCTGTATATTGTATATTAGATTGTAAGCTCCTAGGAGCAGGGTGTATATTGTATACTAGATGGTAGCCCGATTCTAACGCATAGGGTATTCTAGAATATGTATGTAGTTTATTTATGTAGATTTTAGAATAATATAACAGCCCACACACGCAGTATATAACACAGCCCACGTAGTGTATAACACAGGCCACATAGTGTATAACACAGGCCACGTAGTGTATAACACAGGCCACGTAGTGTATAACACAGGCCATGTAGTATATTGCACATCCCACGCAGTATATTGCACAGTCCACGTAGTACATTGCATCACCCACGTAGTATATTGCACAGCCCACGTAGTATATTGCACAGCCCACGTAGTATATAGCAATATGGGCATCATATCCCTGTTAAAAAAAAGAGTTAAAATAAAAAATAGTTATATGCTCACCCTCCGTTGGCCCCCGGATCCAGGTGAAGCGTTTACCGATGCTCCTCGTGCGCTCTGGTCCCAAGAGTGCATTGCGGTCTCACGAAATGATGACGTAGCGGTCTCGCGAGACCGCTACGTCATCATTTCGCGAGACCGCAATGCATGGAGCGGTCACCGGAGCATCGCGAGGAGCGGGAAAGGCCTGTTCTAGATCCGAGGGGCCGACGGATGGTGAGTATATAACTATTTTTTATTTTTTTAATTATTTTTAACATTAGATGTTTTTACTATTGATGCTTCATAGGCAGCATCAATAGTAAAAAGTTGGGCACACAGGGTTAATAGCAGAGTTAACGGACTGCGTTACACCGCGGCATAACACGGTCTGTTAACGCTGCCATTACCCTGTGTGAGCGCTGACTGGGGGGGGGGGAGAGTATGGACTGCGGGCACTGACTACGGGGAGTAAGGCTACTTTCACACTAGCGTTTTTTTGCATACGTCGCAATACGTCGTTTTGGCGAAAAACGCATCCTGCAAAGTCGTCTGCAGGATGCGTTTTTTCCCCATAGACTAACATTAGCGGCGCATTGCGACGTATTGACACACGTCGCAACCGTCGTGTGACGGTTGCGTCGTGTTGTGGCGGACCGTTTTTTGGTGCCGACGGTCCGCCATTTCCGACCGCACATGCGCGGCCGGAACTCCGCCCCCACCTCCCCGCACCTCACAATGGGGCAGTGGATGCGTGGAAAAACAGCATCCGCTGCCCCCGTTGTGCGGCGCTTGCACAGTATGCGTCGGTACGTCGGGCCGACGCAGCGCGACGGCCCCGTACCGACGCTAGTGTGAAAGTAGCCTAAGGAGCGGCCATTTTGCAGCCGGACTGTGCCCGTCGCTGATTGGTCGTGGCCGTTTTGCCGCGACCAATCAGCGACTTGGGATTTCCGTGACAGAAAGAAAGACAGAAAGACGGAAGTAGACCTTAGACAATTATATAGTAGAATAGACTGTAAGCTCCTAGGAGCAGGGTGTATATTGTATATTAGACTGTAAGCTCCTAGGAGCAGGGTGTATATTAGATTGTAAGCTCCTAGGAGCAGGGTGTATATTGTATATTAGACTGTAAGCTCCTAGGGGCAGGGTGTATACTGTATATTAGATTGTAAGCTCCTAGGAGCAGGATGTAATTATCTTTTCCCTTCCAAATCGATGCTCTTGAGGTTATAATACATGCAGATATACAGCAATATGCAGCAGGACAGATGTGATCCAGGGAAATATCCGATCGCCACAACTGGGGTCAGGAAGGAATTTTTTTCCCCCTGAGGCAGAACTCTCCGGGGGGTTTCTTCGCCTTCCTCTGGATCTTTCGGTCCAGTGGCTGTCAGCCAATCCTCAATGCCCACAGCTAGTTCTGTGGTCTGTATAGAGCCTAACCTGAGAGTCATTGTGATCATTGTTTAATTTCTTAAAGGGCCAGTAACATTTTAATTACAGTGTTGCTTATTGCTATTCCAATAAAAAAAAATAGAAAAATAAAAGTGTCTTGTGAGTTTTTTTGTATTCACTTTCTTTTTACACAGTTACAATTATGAGAGTGATCATTACTACCCTCAATACTCTATAAGTTGAATCAGGAATTATGGGGGGCGCCATTTAAACAAGGCAGACCACATACAGCTATGGCAAAAATTAAGAGACCACCCCATCAAAAAACCCTGTCATGGGCAGCCCAATCTCCAGACCTGAACCCCAATGAAAACCTCTGGAATGTAATCAAGAGGATGATGGATAGTCCCAAGCCATCAAACAAAGAAGAACTGCTTACATTTTTGCACCAGAAGCAGTGTGAAAGACTGGTGGAAAGCATGCCAAGACGCATTGAAAGCTGTGATTAAAAATCATGGTTATTCCACAAAATATTGATTTCTGAACTCTTGCCGAGTTAAAACATTAGTATTGTTGTTTCTAAATGATTATGAACTTGTTTTCTTTGCATTATTTGAGGTCTGAAAGCCCTGTTTTTTTTTATTTTAACCAATTTTCTTTGTCAGAAAAAAATACAAAATTTTAACTCAAAAATGGTAGCTGGTAGACTCGGAGGTCGCCATGACATCGCATGGGTGCAGATCAGAAGGGAGAAAGAGCCCCCTCCCTCTTCCAGCCTCCTAACGGCAGCATTTAGCTGGTTAAATAGTCCGGGGCGGTGTGGGCACTGCTCCTGGCAGTGATAACCGGGTCTCGGCTATTACTTACACCAAGCTGCCGGCGGCGATCGTGTGGGCCTCGAACCCTCTACCTTCCATAAGTGGGTTCAGAGCTGGTACAAAGTATTTTGGTGCCCTAGGCAGATGAAGCCAATGGTGCCCCCCCATCCCAAATCAAAAGAGTTGCTCAAAAATTAACATAACAGGATCCTTAGTGCACATCCCCACTTCCCTTCCGATGGATTAGATAGCCAAATCTGTTGACTACTTCCACTAGAATTGTTAATTTTTTCACCAAAAAATGTTATCAAAAGTAAAAAAAGTGGTGCATTTCAGGAATGTAACTTAACAGGGAGTGCAATTTCAAAGTCAGATGCAGAATCATTGCAGACCATTTATACAAGGGAAAAATAGCGATATTTATCAGTGATGTTCTATAGTTTAAGTGGAGAACCCAAAGATAGCTATGGACACTAATAAAGCGTAACTAAAATTGGGGCTGTTTGGTTTCAATTAAGGTATCCAGCATTTGGCAAATACAGTAATCGAAAATAAACAGAGCCCCATTATAAATAAAGGGATACATCAGATGTTTTTGGCACCTGGCCTATATCATGGCTGTCCCATATCTAATTTTTCATTATACTCTCTATTTCTCCACACTGTCCCCCCATCTTTCTAACCCCTTTCCATATTGTGCCTCTATTTCACGCTGCATATCTATTCTGTGCCCCTTTTCACACTATGCCCTCACACTGCCCTCTTCATATTTCAAATAATGGTCACCACAGCTGTCCATACGATAGTATATTCACAATAATCCCCCAATATACAGTATGGTCACCACCACAGCTCCCATATACAGTGGGTATGGAAAGTATTCAGACCTCTTTACATTTTTCACTCTTCATTTCGTTGCAGCCATTTGGTAAATTTAAAAAAGTTCATTTTTGTTCTCATTAATGTACACTCTGCACCCTATCTTGACTGAAAAAAATAGAAATGTGGACATTTTTGCAAATTTAATAAAAAAGAAAAACTGAAATATCACATGGTCAGAAGTATTCAGACCCTTTGCTCACTCATATTTAAGGGTATGTGCACACGTTGCGGATTCTCTGCGGATCCGCAGCGTTTTTTGAGGTGCAGAAACGCTGCAGATCCGCAATTGATTTACAGTACAATGTAAATCAATGAGAAAAAAATAATGCTGTGCACACTTTGCGGAAAATCCGCTGCGGTTTAAAAAAAAGTAGCATGTCACTTCTTTTTTGTGGATCAGCAGCGTTTTTGTACCCATTCCATTATAGAAAACCGCAGGGGTAATAAACGCTGCAAATCCGCAAGAAATCCGCAGCAAAAACGCACAAAAAACGCTGCGGAACCACACAAAAAACGCGACAAATCCGCAGATGCGTTTTCTGCCAGGAGAGGCAGAATCCGCACCAAAAATTCCTAAGGCTAATCCGCAACGTGTGCACATAGCCTAAGTCACATGCTGTCCATTTCCTGGTGATCCTCGTTGAGATGGTTCTACTCCTCCATTGGAGTTCACCTGTGTGTAATTAAACTGATAGGACTGGATTTGGAAAGGCACACACCTGTCTACTGTAAAGCAGACCTTACAGCTCACAGTGCATGTCAGACCAAAGCAGAATCATGAGGTCAAAGGAACTGGCCAAGAAGCTCAGACACAGAATTGTGGCAAGGCACAGATCTGGCCAAGGTTACAAAAGAATTTCTGCAGTACTCAAGGTTGCTAAGAGCACAGTGGCCTCCATAATCCTTAAATGGAAGAAGTTTGGAACTACCAGAGGTCTTTCTAGACCTGGCCGTCCAGAATTTTTTTCAATCAAGATGAGGTGCAGAGTGAACATTAATGAGAAAAAAAATGAACTTTTTTGAATTTACCAAATGGCTGCAATGAAACAAAGAGTGAAAAATGTAAAGGGGTCTGAATACTTTCCGTACCCACTGTATAGTATGATGTCCACTACAGACCCCCATAAATAGTATGATGTTCTAAACAGCCCCCATGTATACGAAGATGATCCCCACAACACCTTGTACAGTATAATGGCCCATAAACAACACTCCAAATAGTATGATATTCCCCACAGCCCCCTATACAGAATGGTCCCCACAGGCCCCATATATAATATGGTCACCACAGATACTCATATACTTTGCTGTCCCACATTTACAGCCCATTTCTTGACATCTTCTCATTTTATGGCCCCTACACAGCCCCACATTTCATGACACACCTCCCCTGCACTGACACTCATTTCATGCACCTCTGTACAGTCCCTCATTTCATGACACCTGCCCAACCCCTCTTTTTATTCCCTCATCTGCACAGCCACTCACTTTTACCCTCCTTTTTGCAGTCCCTCAGATTATTCCCCCATCTGCATATCCCCTCAGTTTATTTCCATCTGCAGCACCTCATTTTATTTCCCCCATCTGCAGAGCCCCTCATTTTACCCCTACTTCACAGTCCCTCAGCCTATTCCTTCCATCTGCACAGCCCCTAATTTTATTCCATCTGCACAGCCCCTCATTTTATTCCCTCCTGTGCACAGCACCTCAATTACCCCCCCTGCACAGCCCCTCAGCTTATTCCTCCACCTGCATATCTCATCAGTTTATACTTCCATCTGTGCAGCCCCTCATTTTATTTCCCCATCTTCACAGCCCCTCATTTTACCCCCTCTGCACAATGCCTCAGCTTATAACCCCATCTGCACAGCCCCTAATTTTATTCCCCCATGTGCACAGCCTGTCAGTTTATTTCCTTCCATCTGCACATCCCCTCATTTTACCCCCCTCTGCACAGCCCATCAGCTTATTTCCCCATCTACACAGCCTCTCAGCTTATTCCCCATCTGCAGAACCTGTCAATTTAGTCTCACCTATCTGCCCAGCCCCTTTATTCACCTGCATCTGCACAGCCTCATTTTATCCCCCTCTGTCCAGCCCCTCAGCATATTCCCCATCTGCACAGTCCCTCATTTTATTCCATCTGCACAGCCCTCATTTTAATCACCCCTCTTCACAGTCCCTAAGATTATTCCTCCCATCTACACAGCCCGTCAGTTTATTCCCCATCTGCACAGCCCCTCACTTAATTTTATCTCCCCCATTAACACAGCCCATCACCCAATTTTATTTCCATCAGCACAACCCCTCCTCATTTTAATCCCCCATCTGCACTGCCCCTTCACTGATTTAATTCCTCCCATTAGCACAGACCCACCTTTATTTTACTCACCATCAGAACAGCTCCTCACCTCATTTAATTTCCCCCATTAGCACAGCCCCTCACCTAATTTTATTCCACCATCAGTAAAGCCCTCACCTCATTTTACAATACAAATATCTCGCTGAGGATCTGTTTATACCAAGGAAGGTGACGGTCACAAAGGGGCATTCTCTGCGTCTGGAGGAGAGAAGGTTTTTCCACCAACATAGAAGAGGATCCTTTACTGTTAGCGCAGTGAGAATCTGGAATTCCTTGCCTGAGGAGGTGGTGATGGCGAACTCAGTCGAGCGGTTCAAGAGAGGCCTGGATGTCTTCCTGGAGCAGAACAATATTGTATCTTACAGTTATTAGGTTCTTTAGAAGGACGTAGATCTGGGGATTTATTCTGACGGCATATAGGATGAACTGGATAGACAAATGTTTTTTTTCGGCCTTGCTATGTTACTAAATATTACCAGCATATACACTTATAATAATACCACCATACTGATCATCAAAGTAATCTTTATTTTTATATAGCGCTAACATATTCCGTAGCACTTTACAGTTTGCACACATTATCATCATCGCTGTCCCCGATGAGGTTTACAATCTAAATTCCCTATCAGTATGTCTTTGGAATGTGGGAGGAAACCCACGCAAACAACATACAAACTCTTTGCAGATGTTGTCCTTGGTGGGATTCGAACCCAGGACTCCAGCGCTGCAAGGCTGCAGTGCTAACCACTGAGCCACTGTGCTGCCCTTAGCGGGGTTGAGGTTAAGGTCTATGTAACTTCAGACTTCTGAATCATCATAGCGCACACTGTGAGGATTCTCCGATGCTGGCGTTGGGAGCGAGCCATCATGGCTTTGCTAATTTGACTTGCAGTGAGCGAGGCCGTGCACATCTAGTCAGCACCTGATTGCATGTATGCAAATCGCACACTTATGGTAAAATGATCAGGGGTGAAACTACAGTAGGTGCAAGGGCTGCAATCGCACCCAGGCCCTGGAGCCTAGGGGGCCCAAAAGTCCCTTTGGCCTATAAAAAAAGACTAATGCTATTAAAGACTTGCAATAATTGGGGGCCTCATTAGAGATTTTGCTTTGGTGCCCAGGCGAGGTGACATAACCCAGGACGGCGTCCCAACTTTGAAGGACACCTTGACGTGGCTTCCCGCACTGACTGTGAGTGCCGGCCGTAAAGTAAAAGCGGAGCACAGCGGTGACGTCACCGCTGTGCCCTGCTTTCCGGCCGGCACTCACAGTCAGGGCGGGAAGCAGACGGCGAGGGACCTGACGGACACCGGAATGTGAGTATGTACTGTTTTTTTTTTTTTACATTTACGATGGTAACCAGGGTAAACATCGGGTTACTAAGCGCAGCCCTGCGCTTAGTAACCCGATGTTTACCCTGGTTACAAGCGAACGCATCGCTGGATCGGTGTCACACACACCGATCCAGCGATGTCAGCGGGAGATCCAGCGACGAAATAAAGTTCCAAACGATCTGCTACGACGTACGATTCTCAGCGGGGTCCCTGATCACTGCTGCGTGTCAGACACAGCGATATCGTATGGATATCGCTGGAACGTCACGGATCGTACCGTCGTAGCGACCAAAGTGCCACTGTGAGACGGTACCCTTATTCTGTAATGTCTTTATTATCTGTACATGTCCTTTTTTAAAGGAGTTCTCCGCTACTAGGACAACCCTTCTCAATCTGAATGTTTGCCCCCATTAAAATAAACACCCCCTGGATCACCTGTGGTTATGTCACATGAGCCCAATCAGCTCCGGCTTCTCTCTCCCTGCCTTCTGATGCTTAAATAATAGGAAGTGAGCGCAGCAGCAGTTCTGACTCCCCCGTAATTAACAGTTAAGCCAGCGCTGATTGGGCAAAGGGCTCATGTGATGTAAAGGACCCATGTGAGCCCCGGGAGATGAGTATATGTGTTTCTATTTTAACGGGGGGGGTGCAAACACTCAGGTTGAGAAGGGGCTGTCTTAGTACAGGACAACCCCTTTAATTGAATGTGCAGGGAAACAAAAACCAAATAGTGCAAAATTTGGAAAGGAACCTAACTGAATAAATCACTTTGTAGCCCCAAATACCTGCATCTACACCATGTTCCAAATTATTATGCAAATTACATTTTTCTCGGATTTTCCTAAATGGTCAGTGCTAATGACTGTCAAATAAAAGTCATCACCTGTTAGAGTATACATCGAACTTTATTGAAGAAACATCCCAGTGATAACAGTATAATCTCCAAAATGAATACAAACCCAAAATGCACTGTTCCAAATTATTAGGCACAGTAGAATTTCTAAACATTTGATATGTTTTAAAGAACTGATAATGTTCATTTGTGGAATTTGCAGCATAAGAAGGAGGTCACATTAACTGAACAAAAAAGCTATTTAACTCCAAAACATCCTAACAGGCCAATTTACATGTTAACATAGGACCCCTTCTTTGCTATCACTTAAGAGTGACCATCATACTGTGAAGAGATTTGTGGTTCAAGTGTTTTTATTAAACTTTTAAACATAACAACAAACTTTATGCATTAATTTTGTATTGATATATGCTTCATCTATAGATACATATGAAGGAACATGGGGAAGGGAAGTGGTGAGATGGGGGAAGGGGGGAGAAAGGGGGAGGAAAGGTAAAAGAAATAACCGTAGTGTAGACAGACTATTATTGCTTGTAAAGATTTGTCTCCTAATCTGTCTTGTTGTCACCAGCTTCGATTTTCCTATATTAAAGGTAAACTTATATACACGTAAGGAATGCATCAACATTCCGTAACTCCACAATTAACAATTAACTTTGGTATATGGTGTTCCAAATATTCCACTTTTTTTTATATTTATGTATACAATCGTTCATTATAGCAAATTTAAGATCAAGCGCATTGTGTGTTTGTAGCCTGTCCACAACGTCATGGAGCCTTGGGGGTTCAAGTCTCTTCCAGAATGCAGCAATCAGATTTTTTGCAATCAACAGGATATGGATGATGACATGTCTTGTGGAAGGGTGGATGTCTTCCAAGTTCAATGAGAACAGTAGACCTAGCGAAGAGAGAACAAAGTCTCTGCTAATCAGTTTGCTGATGTATTCCGAAATTTCTCTCCACAAACCCCCAAGTTTCGGGCACGACCAAAAGACATGCAACATGTCACCTTTTCCTCCACAACCTCTCCAACATAATGGGGACTCGTCCTCCCTGAAATGTGCAACTCTGGAAGGTGTGAGATACCACCTGGTTAGAATCTTGAGATAGGACTCATGCAGAGGAATCGAAATTGTTGACGCATAAGTGTAGTTAATGGCAATCTCCCACTTTTTCCTAGACACCCTAAACTGTAATTCCTTCTCCCATTTTTGTATGTACCGATTTTTCCCAAACTCACTGTCCTTATTAAAAAACCTGTATATGAATCCTGTACTCCAGAAAATCTTATGTGTAGTATTTTTGAGGAGGAGGTGGGAAATTTCTGATTTAATAGTAGCTCTACCCAAGAATTTTTTTATTAAATCCTTTATTATGAAGAACTGCATGATTTCTTCTGATGGGATGTTAAATTTTTTCTTTATTTCTGAAAAGGTCTTGATCTTATTATCACAGACCAGATCACCCATCTTGTCTATACCCCCCTTTATCCAGTTTTCTGGGAAAGTGGTCCCGAAGGCAGTAGCTATTAAAGTCAATGGAAGTTTGTCTCCAGGGTTCCCCTCTGTTTTGTCCTTTTGGTTGGTCAGGGATCCCCAAGCACATACAATTGCCGATAAGATAGGATGTTTTGATTTATGAATATTTAGATTAAATATATGTTCAAGGAGGATTCTCTTTATTGGTTTGGTATCATGAATCTGTGCTTCCAAATCTATCCATGCAGGTGTTATACCCTCCATTAACCAAAATTGGCTCTGTTTGATTAAATTTGTTAAGTAATAGGCATGTATGTTTGGGACTCCCATTCCTCCACTGGACTTACTTTTGTGCATGATGTCCCTGGAGACTCTAGCTCTCTTCCCCTTCCAGATGTATTCAAAGATTTTTGTATTGCAGTCTCTGAAGAAGGTTGCTGGAAAGTTCAAGGGTAAAGTTCTGAATAAATATAACAGCTTAGGTAGAATTATTGTTTTGATTGCCAAAACTTTTCCGAACCAAGATAATCCCACATTTTCCCATGCCAGTAGATCCTTTGTAATAGTGGACAATAATGATCTTCAATTCGCGCTGACAGTATCTGCCATATTCCTCCTAAATGCAACCCCCAAGTAGCTGATTTCCTCCCTCTCCCAGCAGAAGTCCGATACCTTCTTAACAGACTCTATCAAATCGTCAGTCATGTGGAACTGCAACATTTTAGATTTATGATTGTTGATTTTAAAGTCAGAAATCAGGGAAAATTCTCTGAGAGTTTCCATTAAAGCTTTGGTAGAGTTAAGTGGGTCTGTGAGGGTCAACAACATGTCGTCTGCAAACAGACTAATCTTGAACTGTCTGAGTGTGGATTCAATTCCCGAGATATTAATATTTTGTCTCACTGCCTCCGCCAAAGGCTCAATTGCCAGTGCAAAGAGCAGGGGTGACAATGGGCATCCCTGTCTCGTACCGTTTCCTATCTCAAAAGGCCTGGAGAGGCTATTGTTAATGTAGACTTTAGCACTTGGGCTGGAGTAGAGGGAAAAGACCGAATCCACCCATGAGTTATTAAAGCCAAATTTCAGAAGGACTCTTTTTAGATAGGGCCAATTAATTCGGTCGAAAGCCTTCTCAGCATCCAAGGCTACCAGTATTGACGGGGTATGAGTGGAGTTAATTTTATGAATAATATTTATAAGCCTTCTAGTCCCATCGGATGTTTGCCTGTCTTTTATGAAACCTGTTTGGTCACTGTTGATTAACTTGGGGAGTATAACTCTCAACCTTGTGGCCATGATTTTGGAGTAAATCTTGATATCTGTGTTGATGAGAGATATTGGCCTGAAATTTCTGACCTCCTCCGCATCACTCTGAGACTTCGGGATCATTATAAGAGTAGCTTCTAGCATCTCCCCTGGGAACTGTCCGGATTGTGAAGCCCAATTAAAGACTCTAGTTAAACATGGGACAAGAGCTTCCGTAAATTTCTGATAATACTCATTAATCAGACCATCCGGGCCTGGGGATTTCTGGGATTTTAATGATTTGATTGTTTCCCTAATCTCTGATTCATTAAAGGGTTGGTTAAGAGTGAGCAAGTCTGTTTTGTCAATTTGATGGAGACTTAATCTGTCCAGGAATTCTATTGTTTGTTGGGTTCTTGTTGGAAAATCTGACTTTATATTGTACAATTCCCTATAAAAATTAGCAAATTCCTCCGCAATATCCTGCGGATGGTATTTTATGTCCCCATTGGGAGTTCTGATTTTGAGCACCCTGTTTTTTATTCTTTCTTTCTTCATTTTTGCCATCATGAATTTAGTGGGCCTATTCGTTTCAGCATATGTTTTAAATTTAAATTTATTTGAAATTTTTTCAAAGTCTTCCATGATCACCCCATTCAAATCCTGTTTTAATCTAAGAGTGTCAGTGTATATCTGTTGGGAGTTGGGGTCTTTGTTATTGATAAGGGTTTCATTTGTCCTAATCTGTGTCTGAATGGTTTTAATCCTTTCCCTCCTCTTTGAATTATTTTGTGCTGTCAGTTGGATCATCTTTCCCCTCACCACCGCTTTGTGGGCGCACCATATTGTAAGAGGGCTCATTCCCTCAGTTTCGTTCTCCTTAAAGTATAATTTCAGAGAGGACTCAATCTCTTTTCTGCACTCTGGCGTGTTCAACAAATAATTGCTGCACTTCCAAAGAGCGCTGTTTTTGAAAATAGGTCCAACTACAACTTCCGTTATGATGGGAGAATGATCTGAGAACGTCTTGGCTATAATGACTGATTTTTTTATGTTGGTGAGGGAGAAGATGTCTGTGAGAAAAAGGTCTATCCTTGATGAGGTTTTGTGAACAGAGGAGAAATGTGTGTATTCTTTTGATGATGCATTCAGACATCTAAACGTGTCGTATAATTCATTGTTCAATAGCCAATTTCCTAGGTCTCCAGATAGGTGTCTAGTCAGTGATGAAGAGTCTATTTTACTATCAGGCACCATATTGAAGTCTCCCATTATGTATAATTTCCCTTTTCTATTTTTTTTAATTTTTTTGGCAATCTTATTAAGGAAGTTCATTTGCTTTTTATTAGGGCCGTATATATTGACAATCGTGCACGTAGTTGAATTTATCTCGCAAACCAAAATGTGATATCTACCCCCTGGGTCAGTGTGTTCCTCAATGAATTTGAAGGGGACTGTGTTTTTTATTAAGGTGATCACCCCTGCCTTTTTCTTTGAGGCTGACGACTTGAACGAGTGTGCAAAGTTTCTGCTGGAGAGGTGTGGATAGTTATCATTCTGAAATTTCGTCTCCTGTAAACATGCGACATCAACCTGAAGCTGTTTCAATTCCCTCAAAAGCGTATATCTCTTCCAGGGACTATTAAGCCCCCTGACGTTGTAGGACGCGAACCTGATCATTACCGTGTGGAGATGTAAAACCTATTGGAACACTTAAACTTAGAACAAAGAAGTTAGTGAACAAGAAATTGAACAAAATAATACAATACGATCAACTGTAATATATTAACTTTAACTGTTCAGTTTCAGATCTAGATCCGAATAGGGATCTTGACCTATGGGGAAAGTTCGTGTGTGTTTCAACTCTCCCATTTCTTGTATGGGGACTAAATTTATTCAACAGCTTTCTTCTTTAGAAAATAAAGTCTCGGGGAAGAAGGACAAAAAGAATCACACTGCCTAACATGAACGCAAATTTTCAAACATTAGATGTAAAGAATGATCTTCCCTCCTCAACAGAATTAAGCACTATGAGTTTTTCTTTATGATAAAACAGGAGCTTGGTCGGGAAACCCCACTTATATCTGATGTGTTTCTCCCTTAGGATATCCGTGATAGGTTTGAAGGACCTGCGCAGGTCCAATGTGTGCTTAGATAAATCCGTGTAGATTTTAAGCTGATGGTAAGGATCTGGTAGTGCGCCATTGTCTCTGACGTAGTTCTGAATTTTTTCTTTGGTACTAAAGAAGTGAAGCCTCATAATCGTATCCCTAGGCTTATCGACATGAATTCCCTTTGGCTTAGGGAGCCTGTGAACCCTGTCAATACATAGATCCATGTTGGTAGCCTTTGGAAGAGTCTTCTTAAAGACAGTCTTAACGAAGTCCGCCAAATCCTCCTGCTTGACCTCCTCTGGAATACCCCTGATCTTGATGTTGTTACGGCGGCTTCTGTCCTCTATATCCGCCACTTTGGATCTGAGCTCATTGATTTCCTGCTTAAGGATAGTGTTCTGAGAAGCTAAAGCGTCAGTCTTTTGCGTTAGTTCTTCAATCTTTTTTTCATTTATCTCTAGTTTTTGTACTATGCCTGCACATACTTCCTCAATTTTGGTATTATATTTTGTAAATCCTTCCTCCATTTTGGTATCTATCAGAGTGATAACCTTCTGAAAAAATTCCTCCTCAGGGGTCTTTTTTACCCTTATTTGTTCTAGATCGGAACGCTCTCTTTTGAGTTTAGGATCAAATTCTTCGGATGATCTATGGTCTGGGGCACCCCTTTTAGCAGAAATGGATGAGTCCATTGCTGGTTCCTCTGATGAGTCTTTTTCAGTTAATGAGAGAGGGTCTTTGTTTATTGTGTCAGGTTTAGTTTTTCCACTAGAACGTTGTGCAGGGATAATCCTTTGGGGAAGCATTATTGATGGTTTGATAACTTTAGCTGTGTTCCCCTTTTGAGGTGATGTGGATTTGACAGGACTTAGTAAATTAGAAATATCTACGTAAGATTTAGATGCTAATTTCCTGTATGAGCTCATTGGTGCCGTTTGTTGGTATAATCACTTTATTTAGGATTCTATGGGAGTATCTATGCAGACTCCTGATACTTGTCTCAGAATGGGTTAATAATTGAACTTGAGCTAGGACTCAGTCTCTGTGTCTCAGTACGATGTTACAGCTTTGGCTCCTATCCCTCTGTAGTAACAAAGCTCTTCCCTTTTCCCGTTTCTCTTCTTTTAATATGGGGAATTAACCCTTAATCAACTGCTGTTCTTCTGCCCGGGAGTTATAGGAAAGAATGAAATTCCCCAGATCCACTGCCCTGGCTCCTGCTGTGATTCTACTTGATCTGCTAGTGGGGAGCACTGATGCTTAATAATTAAGTGGTGACCCCTAATGGGTTAATAACCTGGATGAATCCAGTGATGCTAAATGTATTATCCCTTTATGGGGGTTTATGACAGATACCCGCTGACCAAAGAGGTATAGAATGAGTTAATTAGCTGCAGGTTCCGGCTCAATGCTGTGCCTATGTCTGATAAACTTGCATTCCACAGGCGCCGCTCACAATCAGAGGTTCAGACCCAAAATGAGGGTTAATCCCAATCCCCCTAGCAGTCCTAGGACTATACCCCTGGTATCAGCAGGGTTTATGATTTGTGTGACAGTTGTTCCACAGCTTAGCTCTCGCTACAGTTCGGGCAGTATGATAGGCTTGTTGTTGACTATGTGGGACTTTGAGGTCTGCTTACCTCTGGGCCGATAGGTGTGAGATGCTCCAGAGTCGTTGGGCACCTGTCAGCTGTGTCCTCCCTCCAACTGCGGGTCACTGTCGGTCTTCGGTCGCTCCTCAGCGGTATCAGGTATCAGGTAAAGCCAACACTGCAGGCGATGAGCTGCAGACGATGAGCTGCTTGGGCCACTGTGTTAATATGGAGGAGATGCGTGGCCAAGATGGCGGCTCCAGACTCCCTCAGGCTGACAGAGAAGGGCCGGTAAGAGTAAACACCTCTGTGCTTCAGCCAGAGGTCCGTCCCTGGTCTTAAATGAAAGCCTATGTATAAAGGCTGCTTGATATCTTCAATAAAAGCGTTTTAGTCCCAATATAAAGCTTTTTAGTCGCTTTTGAAGGGAAATCTGAGAGAGCTCCAAGCTCCTGCTTCTTTACATGGCAAGAGCTAGGCCACGCCCCCCACCGTGAAGAGATTTGTGACTGAAACAGAGCACAGACAGATTTCATGCAGATAAAGGCATAATGATGAAGGTTTCTGCCAGGCAAATTCATTGGATTACGAGAGCAGCTGCCAAAATACCATTATAAAGCAGCAAACAGTTATTTGAAGCTGCTGGTGCCTCTGGAGTTCCTCGAACCTCAAGGTGTACGATCCTTCAAATGCTTGCAGTGGTGCATAAACCTACTATTCAGCCATCCCTAAACAGTGTTCACAAGCAGAAACGGTTGCAGTGGGCCCAGACATACATGAAGACTAATTTTCAAACAGTCTTGTTTACTGATGAGCAACCCTGGATGGTCCAGATGGATGGAGTAGTGGATGGTTGGTGGATGGCCATGTCCCAACAAGGCTGCAACGTCAGCAAGGAGGTGGAGGAGTCATGTTTTGGGCCGGAATCATGGGGAAATGTTATGATCCTTAGTGGTTGAGGATCACGAATTACTCCAGCTAAGTAACAAACATAGGACAAGCTCTAGGGAGGTGGCAAACTGGACTAACCGCAAATCTGAACCTATCCAAACACACTCTATAGAAGTAGCCGGTGTTGTGAATTTGCTTTTTGCTCCCTCTAGTGGTTACTAGTTTTTTGACTCTGGTTTTTCTGTCATTCCTTTTATCCGCACCTGGGTCGTTAGTTAGGGGTGTTGCTATATAAGCTCCCTGGACCTTCAGTTCTATGCCTGGCAACGTAGTTATCAGAGCTAGTCTGCTGTGCTCTTGTCTACTGATCCTGGTTCCAGTTATATCAGCTAAGTCTGCCTTTTGCTTTTTGCTATTTGTTTTGGTTTTGTATTTTTGTCCAGCTTGTTCCAAATCTGTGTCCTGACCTTTGCTGGAAGCTCTAGGGGGCTGGTGTTCTCCCCCCGGACCGTTAGACGGTTCGGGGGTTCTTGAATTTCCAGTGTGGATTTTAATAGGGTTTTTGTTGACCATATAAGTTACCTTTCTTTATTCTGCTATCAGTAAGCGGGCCTCTCTGTGCTAAACCTGGTTCATTTCTGTGTTTGTCATTTCCTCTTACCTCACCGTTATTATTTGTGGGGGGCTTCTATCCAGCTTTGGGGTCCCCTTCTCTGGAGGCAAGAAAGGTCTTTATTTTCCTCTACTAGGGGTAGCTAGATTCTCCGGCTGGCGCGTGTCATCTAGAATCAACGTAGGAATGATCCCCGGCTACTGCTAGTGTTGGCGTTAGGAGTAGATATATGGTCAACCCAGTTACCACTGCCCTATGAGCTGGATTTTTGTATTCTGCAGACTTCCACGTTCCTCTGAGACCCTCGCCATTGGGGTCATAACAGTTTGCCAGGCCAGTATTAAATGTTTAATGCATTGCAGAAGAGGGATTATAAGAAAGAAGATTCTGAGTTTTTTTTTTTTTTTTTTCTTCTTCCCCTTTACCTCAGAGTGGCTATGCTTGCTGCAGACATGAATGTCCAGACCTTGATTACAAGTGTGGACCAGCTGGCTACTCGTGTGCAGGGCATACAAGACTATGTTATCAGAAATCCTAGGTCAGAACCTAAAATACCGATTCCTGAACTGTTTTCCGGAGACAGGTTTAAGTTTAGGAATTTCTTGAATAATTGTAAATTGTTTTTGTCCCTGAGACCCTGTTCATCTGGAGACTCTGCTCAGCAAGTAAAAATTGTTATTTCGTTCTTACGGGGCGACCCTCAGGATTGGGCTTTTTCGCTGGCGCCAGGAGATCCGGCATTGGCTGATATTAATGCGTTTTTTCTGGCGCTCGGTTTACTTTATGAGGAACCCAATCTTGAGATTCAGGCAGAAAAGGCCTTGCTGGCTATGTCTCAGGGGCAGGACGAGGCTGAAGTCTATTGCCAAAAATTTCGGAAATGGTCCGTGCTGACACATTGGAACGAGTGTGCACTGGCCGCTAATTTTAGAAATGGCCTTTCTGAAGCCATTAAGAATGTTATGGTGGGTTTTCCCATTCCCACAGGTCTGAATGATACTATGGCACTGGCTATTCAAATTGACCGGCGGTTGCGGGAGCGCAAAACCGCAAATTCCCTCATGGTGTTGTCTGAACAGACACCTAATTCGGTGCAATGTGATAGAAAAACCGCAAATTCCCTCATGGTGTTGTCTGAACAGACACCTGATTTAATGCAATGTGATAGAATCCTGACTAGAAATGAGCGGAAAATTCATAGACGCCGGAATGGCTTGTGCTACTACTGTGGTGATTCTACACATGTTATCTCAGCATGCTCTAAACGTATAGCTAAGGTTGTTAGTCCTGTCACCGTTGGTAATTTGCAACCTAAATTTATTCTGTCTGTAACTTTGATTTGCTCACTGTCGTCTTATCCTGTCATGGCGTTTGTAGATTCAGGTGCTGCCCTGAGTCTTATGGATCTGTCATTTGCTAAGCGCTGTGGTTTTACTCTTGAACCATTGGTAAATCCTATTCCTCTTAGGGGTATTGATGCTACGCCATTGGCAGCAAATAAACCGCAGTATTGGACACAGGTTACCATGTGCATGACTCCTGAACACCGCGAGGTGATACGTTTCCTGGTTTTACATAAAATGCATGATTTGGTTGTTTTGGGGCTGCCATGGTTACAGACCCATAATCCAGTCCTGGACTGGAAGGCTATGTCAGTCTCAAGTTGGGGCTGTCGTGGTATTCATGGGGATTCCCTGCCTGTGTCTATTGCTTCTTCTACGCCTTCGGAAGTTCCTGAGTATTTGTCTGATTATCAGGATGTCTTCAGTGAGTCTGAGTCCAGTGCACTGCCTCCTCATAGGGACTGTGACTGTGCTATAGATTTGATCCCAGGCAGTAAATTTCCTAAGGGAAGACTGTTTAATCTGTCAGTACCTGAACATACCGCTATGCGTTCATATATCAAGGAGTCTCTGGAGAAAGGACATATTCGTCCGTCTTCTTCCCCTCTTGGTGCGGGATTCTTTTTTGTGGCAAAAAAGGACGGATCTTTGAGGCCTTGTATTGATTATCGGCTTTTAAATAAGATCACTGTCAAATTTCAGTATCCTTTACCGCTGTTGTCTGACTTGTTTGCCCGGATTAAAGGTGCCAAGTGGTTCACCAAGATAGACCTTCGTGGTGCGTACAACCTTGTGCGCATTAAGCAAGGTGATGAATGGAAAACCGCATTCAATACGCCCGAAGGTCATTTTGAGTACTTGGTGATGCCTTTTGGGCTCTCCAATGCGCCTTCAGTTTTTCAGTCCTTTATGCATGACATTTTCCGGAAGTATCTGGATAAATTTTTGATTGTTTATCTGGATGATATTTTGTTTTTTTCTGAGAATTGGGATTCGCATGTGGAGCAGGTCAGGTTGGTCTTTAAAATTTTGCGTGAAAATTCGTTATTTGTCAAGGGCTCAAAATGTCTCTTTGGTGTACAGAAGGTTCCCTTTTTGGGGTTCATTTTTTCCCCTTCTGCTGTGGAGATGGACCCAGTCAAGGTCCGAGCTATTCTTGATTGGACTCAGCCCTCGTCAGTTAAGAGTCTTCAGAAGTTCTTGGGTTTCGCTAACTTCTACCGTCGTTTTATCGCTAATTTTTCTAGCATTGTGAAACCTTTGACGGATATGACCAAGAAGGGCTCCGATGTAGCTAACTGGGCTCCTGCTGCCGTGGAGGCTTTCCAGGAGTTGAAACGCCGGTTTACTTCGGCGCCTGTTTTGTGCCAGCCCGATGTCTCACTTCCCTTTCAGGTTGAGGTGGATGCTTCAGAGATTGGAGCAGGGGCCGTTTTGTCGCAGAGAGGCCCTGGTTGCTCTGTTATGAAACCTTGTGCCTTTTTCTCTAGGAAGTTTTCGCCTGCCGAGCGAAATTATGATGTGGGCAATCGGGAGTTGTTGGCCATGAAATGGGCATTTGAGGAGTGGCGTCATTGGCTCGAGGGTGCTAAGCATCGTGTGGTGGTCTTGACTGATCACAAAAATCTGATGTATCTCGAGTCTGCTAAACGCCTTAATCCGAGACAGGCCCGCTGGTCATTGTTTTTCTCCCGCTTTGATTTTGTTGTCTCGTATTTACCAGGTTCAAAGAATGTGAAGGCCGATGCTCTTTCTAGGAGCTTTGTGCCTGATGCTCCTGAAGTCGCTGATCCTGTTGGTATTCTTAAAGATGGAGTTATCTTGTCAGCTATTTCTCCGGATCTGCGACGTGTGTTGCAGAGATTTCAGGCTGATAGGCCTGAGTCTTGTCCACCTGACAGACTGTTTGTCCCGGATAAGTGGACTAGCAGAGTCATTTCCGAGGTTCATTCCTCGGTGTTGGCAGGTCACCCGGGAATTTTTGGCACCAGAGATCTGGTGGCCAGGTCCTTTTGGTGGCCTTCCTTGTCAAGGGATGTGCGGTCATTTGTGCAGTCCTGTGGGACTTGTGCTCGAGCCAAGCCTTGCTGTTCTCGTGCCAGCGGTTTGCTCTTGCCCTTGCCTGTCCCGAAGAGACCTTGGACACATATCTCCATGGATTTCATTTCTGATCTTCCGCTATCTCAGGGCATGTCCGTTATCTGGGTGATATGTGATCGCTTCTCCAAGATGGTCCATTTGGTTCCTTTGCCTAAGCTGCCTTCCTCTTCCGATCTGGTTCCTGTGTTTTTCCAGAACGTGGTTCGTTTGCACGGCATCCCTGAGAATATTGTGTCAGACAGAGGATCCCAGTTCGTTTCCAGGTTCTGGCGATCCTTTTGTAGTAGGATGGGCATTGATTTGTCGTTTTCGTCTGCTTTCCATCCTCAGACTAATGGACAGACGGAGCGAACCAATCAGACTTTGGAGGCTTATTTGAGGTGTTTTGTCTCTGCTGATCAGGACGATTGGGTGACATTCTTGCCGTTGGCTGAGTTTGCCCTTAATAATCGGGCTAGTTCCGCCACCTTGGTTTCGCCTTTTTTCTGCAACTCTGGTTTCCATCCTCGCTTTTCTTCGGGTCATGTGGAGCCTTCTGACTGTCCTGGGGTGGATTCTGTGGTGGATAGGTTGCAGCGGATCTGGAATCATGTGGTGGACAACTTGAAGTTGTCACAGGAGAGGGCTCAGCGCTTTGCCAACCGCCGCCGCGGTGTGGGTCCCCGACTACGCGTTGGGGATTTGGTATGGCTTTCTTCCCGCTTTGTTCCTATGAAGGTCTCCTCTCCCAAATTTAAACCTCGTTTTATTGGGCCTTACAAGATATTGGAAATCCTTAATCCTGTATCTTTTCGTCTGGATCTTCCTGTGTCGTTTGCTATTCACAATGTATTTCATAGGTCCTTGTTGCGGCGGTACATTGTGCCTGTAGTTCCTTCTGCTGAGCCTCCTGCTCCGGTGTTGGTTGAGGGCGAGTTGGAGTACGTGGTGGAGAAGATCTTGGATTCTCGCCTCTCCAGGCGGAGGCTTCAGTACCTGGTCAAGTGGAAGGGCTATGGTCAGGAGGATAATTCCTGGGTGGTCGCCTCTGATGTTCATGCGGCCGATTTAGTTCGTGCCTTTCATGCCGCTCATCCTGATCGCCCTGGTGGTCGTGGTGAGGGTTCGGTGACCCCTCACTAAGGGGGGGGTACTGTTGTGAATTTGCTTTTTGCTCCCTCTAGTGGTTACTAGTTTTTTGACTCTGGTTTTTCTGTCATTCCTTTTATCCGCACCTGGGTCGTTAGTTAGGGGTGTTGCTATATAAGCTCCCTGGACCTTCAGTTCTATGCCTGGCAACGTAGTTATCAGAGCTAGTCTGCTGTGCTCTTGTCTACTGATCCTGGTTCCAGTTATATCAGCTAAGTCTGCCTTTTGCTTTTTGCTATTTGTTTTGGTTTTGTATTTTTGTCCAGCTTGTTCCAAATCTGTGTCCTGACCTTTGCTGGAAGCTCTAGGGGGCTGGTGTTCTCCCCCCGGACCGTTAGACGGTTCGGGGGTTCTTGAATTTCCAGTGTGGATTTTGATAGGGTTTTTGTTGACCATATAAGTTACCTTTCTTTATTCTGCTATCAGTAAGCGGGCCTCTCTGTGCTAAACCTGGTTCATTTCTGTGTTTGTCATTTCCTCTTACCTCACCGTTATTATTTGTGGGGGGCTTCTATCCAGCTTTGGGGTCCCCTTCTCTGGAGGCAAGAAAGGTCTTTGTTTTCCTCTACTAGGGGTAGCTAGATTCTCCGGCTGGCGCGTGTCATCTAGAATCAACGTAGGAATGATCCCCGGCTACTGCTAGTGTTGGCGTTAGGAGTAGATATATGGTCAACCCAGTTACCACTGCCCTATGAGCTGGATTTTTGTATTCTGCAGACTTCCACGTTCCTCTGAGACCCTCGCCATTGGGGTCATAACAGCCGGTGAACGTGCCTAAAAAATCCTAGACGTCTCGAGCCAGCCTGAGGAACTAACTACCCCTAGAGAGAAAGAAAGACCTCTCTTGCCTCCAGAGAAATAATCCCCAAAGATATAGAAGCCCCCAACAAATAATAACGGTGAGGTAAGAGGAAGGCACATACACAGGGGTGAAAACAGATTCAGCAAATGAGGCCCACTAATACTAGATAGCAGAAAATAGTAAGGGGTCTGTGCGGTCAGTAAAAAACCCTAACAAAATATCCACACTGAGATTTCAAGAACCCCCGCACCAACTAACGGTGTGGGGGGAGAAACTCAGTCCCCTAGAGCAACCAGCAAGCGAGGAGATCACATCTTAGCAAGCTGGACAAGAAACATGATGAATGCTGATAATCAAAAAATGAACGGACAAAAACTTAGCTTGTCTTGGAGAGGCTGGGAGCAAGGTAATCACAAGGAATCTGAAGAGCACTGAATACATTGATAGCAGGCAAGGAACTGAGTATCCAGGTGAGTTAAATAGGAAACGAACCAAGGATAACGAACCAGCTGATGCAGCCAACCTGCAGAAGACAACACTACACAGTACTGCTTGTGACCACTAGAGGGAGCCTAAAAATAGAGTTCACAACAGGGAAACAACTGGTAGGGCCCTTTAAGGTTACTGAATGTGTGAAAATGATGTGAGTTTCTGACTGACAACTTTCTTCTATGGTCTAAAAAGCAGAAACGTGCCTTCAGGAGCAAAATCATCTTCATGCATGACAATGCACCATCTCATGCTGCAAAGAATACCTCTGAGTCATTGGCTGCTATGGGCATAAAAGGAGATAAACTCATGGTGTGGCCACCATCTTCCTTTGACCTCAACCCTATAGAGAACCTTTGGAGTATCATCAAGCAAAAGATCTATGAGGGTGGGAGGCAGTTCACATCAAAACAGCAGCTCTGGGAGGCTATTCTGACTTCATGCAAAGAAATACAAGCAGAAACTCTGCAAAAACTCACAAGTTCAATGGATGCAAAAATTGTGAAGGTGATATCAAAGAAGGGGTCATATGTTAACATGTAACTTGGCCTGTTAGGAAGTTTTGGAGTTAAATAGCTTTTTTGTTCAGTGAATGTGACCTCCTAATACTGCAAATTCCACAAATGAGCATTTTCAGTTCTTTAAACATATCAAATGTTTAGAAATTCTACTGTGCCTAATAATTTGGAACAGTGCATTTTGAGTTTTTATTCATTTTGGAGATTATACTGTTATCATTGGGAGGTTTCTTCAATAAAATTTGATGTATACTCTAACGGGTGATGACTTTTATTAGACCGACTGTCATTTGCACCGACCATATAGGAAAATCCGAGAAAAATATCATTTCCATAATAATTTGGAACATGGTGTAGAGGAAAAAATGCACCAAAACCACAGAATTCAGCAAAGGGCCGAGACTCCATGGAATGTTATGCATTTTGCTTAGACATTTAGGCCGTGTTCACATGTAGTGTAAATGCTGCGTTTTTGTACAGAAACTCTGCTGCGTGCAACTGTTCAAATTGGATGTGATTTCATGAAAACTGCGGTGGTCTAAAGATGCTGCTGGACTGAGCGATTTTGGTACTTATTTTCTCTCATCTTCTATGTGAAGCCTAAAAAAAAAAAAAAACACATAAAAAACTGTAGTTTCTTTTTTTTAAGTGCAGAATCAAAGCTTTTCTTTACTGTAAAAAGCACTACGGCTATGTGCACACGTTGCGGATTTCCTGGATATCTGCAGCGTTTTTTTCCATGCAGAAACGCTGCAGATTCGCAAGTGATTTACAGTTCAATGTAAATCAATGGAAAAACAATGCTGTGCTAATGGTGCAGAAAAATCTGCACGGAAAACGCAGCAGATTAAAAAAAGGACCACTTCAATTCTTTTTGCAGATCTGCTGCCTTTCTGCACCCATTCCAAAAAGCTATGTGCACACGTTGTGGATTTACTGCGGATCCGCAGCGTTTTTTTCTGCGCAGAAACGCTGCAGATCCGCAAGTGATTTACAGTACAATGTAAACCAATAGGAAAAAAAAATGCGGTGCTAATGGTGCGGAAAATTCAGCATGGAAAACAAGCGGACTGAAAGAAGGAGCATGTCACTTCTTTTGTGCGGATCTGCAGCGTTTCTGCATCCATTCCATTATAGAAACCCGCAGGGGTAAAAACACATGAAATCCGAAGGAAAAACGCATCAAATCTGCACCTGCGTTTTCTGCCAAGAGAAGCAGAATCTGCACAGAAAATTCCAGAGGCAAATCTGCAATGTGTGCACATACCCTAATAGAAATCTGCAGGGGTAAAAAAAAAGAAGAAATCCGTACAAAAATCTGCAACATGTGCACATACTAAAAAAAAGGCGCAGATTCTGACCTGCGTTTTTTGCCAAGAAATGCAGAATCTGCACAGAAAATTCCACAGTCAAATCCGCAACGTGTGCACAATAGCCTTGAAACGCGACTTCACATGTGCACCAGAAATGCATCACATAAGGGGGAAGAGGCCAGAAATGCAGCAATAATCAGAGAAGATTGTTATTGTGTAGTTTGGTGCAGAAAACAAAAAACACAGGATTTCTGCAACGTGTGAACACGGCCTTACAGATACAAAAAGAAACATGTGGTATAAGGGTATGTTTCCACGGTCAGGAAACGCTGCTTGTTTGATGCTGCGCAGAGCTGCAGCGTCAAACAAGCAGCGTCCAGATGTTCCAGCATAGTGGAGGGGATTTTATGAAATCCCGTCTCCACTCTGCGTGGAAACCCGCACGCGGCGGCCCTGCGACTACGGACATGCTGCGCGTCTTTTCAGATGGCAGCATGTCCGTACACCTTGCGGGGACGCAGCGTCCCCGCAAGGCATATCACAGGGCGCTATGGGAGAGAGCGATCATCCCGGATGTGAAGAGTTAACACGTCCGGCATCATCGCGTCCCAGAAAGGGAGCGGGGCTTCGCCGCTGCGGCGATCCCGCCGGCCGTCCTGAACGTGGAGACATAGCCTTAGAGACTCACGGCCTCCACCCACCAGCACTGACCGGGGTCCCGGGAACCCATCCGCGCTCCCGGATACAGCGGAACGCCCGGATTTGGGTCTACGTCCCGCAGTCTCGGGTGTCTGCTGAATGTCCCCCGTCAGCGCCGCTCCTCCTGCCAAGGGAGACAATAATGGGAAATGGTTTAATGGAAGTGAAATGGGTTGTGGCCAAGATTTGTCACGACACTCTCTGCACCACATCATTTTCCCTCAAAAGTTGAGAGTTGTGGTAATAATTATATCTCTCTCCCAAAGATGGCCAACCCGTGACGCACATTACACTGCGTTTCCTCCGAGACTCCATACACACTGCACATTACTGTGCACAACCCCCGCCAACGTGTGTTGAATAAGCCGCCCGGTCTACGGTCGATCACGTGGTACGCCGAATACACGCTCACGTGGTACACTGCCTACACGGTCACGTGCTATGGTCTGGTGACGTCACGAAGGTCCTGTAGTGGGGAGGGATGCGACTGGCCGTTAGCAATAAAGTTGCATTTGTATAAAATACACCTAGTCAGTGTTAGTAATTCTCAGCACCTCGCTTTATGGCTGTGATCCAAGCTGCCCGTGTTATCGGGTCCCCTGCACGGCGAGGTGCTGAAGGGGCGTGTCCCAAGAGTCACTGGGCTGGGAGACGCTAACATGGCGGCCACCTTGGTGCTTGTCAGTAGGAGACGCTGCCGGGGCCTGTCAGCGCTGCTGCATTCCCGGTGGGTTATTGTGCTGATACCCGTGCATGAGAGCTGATAAGTAATGGCGCCCAGTATTATGTATAAAGTGGCTCCACGTCCTGGGAGAGACTGCGCCGCCGTGTGTAGAGAAGGGGAGATAGTAACTGGCGTAGTTATTCCCCACAGCTACCAATCAGATCACTGCTTACTGTCCATAGCGCCTTAGAAACGTGTTACCTGTAATGTGATTGGCTGCTCTGCCCCTCCTGTAGCTCCGGGTGTCTGGCTAAGGCTAGTTTCACATTTGTAGTTAAGTCCGCAGCGTATCGTCCGCAGACGCGTGCAATAACGCATGCAAACGTCTGATAACGCAGCGTTTTTTATCTGCATCGACTTACACATGATAGTAAAAAACCCCGCAGCGTTTGCATGCTTTTTAACGTGTTTGCGCATTTTATGCGCATGCGTTTGATATTTCCAGGAGGGTGTGTCTTTAATGGGCATGTCTAAATCAGTTCCTGGACATGCGCAGTCCGAAGTACGCAGACATGTGTACCCATGCGTTCATATAGACAGCAATGCGTTTTTTTGCCGCATTTCTTGTGCTAACCGCATACGTTTCTAGGTGGCTAATTGACGCCTCTAAAATTACTACATGTAGCGTTTACCGCGCCAAACCGCAGACGACGAAACGGCGCATGCGTTGTCTAACGCGGCAAAACGCAACCGATCGCAGACTCATGCATCCCTAATGTTAAAGATAGGAATACACGAAGCATGCAGATAATTGTGGAAGAAACGCTGCGGACACAACCGCAAATGTGAAACCGGCCTTATCAGGCCAGTGTTGGGTCACGTCCTTGCCTGCTGAGGTGCTGCACTGACATCTCAGGGGTGTAATCCTGGCTGGTGGCAAAAGAGACCAGAATCCATCCACACACACACAGCTATTCTGCTGACCCTCCCTTATGGCCGGGGCGTGCAGTCGGATTTTCGGTCTGGGTGCGGGTGCGATCCAACAAAACGTCAGATCGCACAGGACCAATGTTATTCTATGGAGCTGTGCACATGTCTGATATATTTTTTTTTTTTGTTCCCCATCGGACAGAGACTGAGGGGAAAAAAACGCAGCGCATCACACTCAGCCGTGCAAGTCAGTGAGTGTGTGGGAAACATCGCACTGCATTCGGATGACATCTGAGTGCAGTCCGATATCCACACACTGACAGAATGGAACAGATGGAGATTTTTTTTTTTCTCTATCCTCTCATTCAAGAGAATTGGATCATACGATGCTGACACTGTGACCAAACTCTGATCTGCGTATGATCAGCATAATCAACCCGATTCTCTCAGATGAGAGGATTTACAGCCATCTGCACGACTCCTGAAAATTATTACTCAACTCAGAATTTTCTTTGTTTTTAGTAACCAATAATTATAATTGATAGATGACTTTGGTAATTTTTCTACTTTGCTCGAAGACTCAGGTCTCTGCCGGTGTCACAAGTGGATCCAGAGGGGGAGTATGAACGGCCTTGCTTTATTAAGGGCTGTCCGGTGAGTACAAGTTGTCACTTATCCAAAGACTAGGTGATAACGTGTTGGTTTATGGAGGTCTGACCTCTGTGACCCGCACTGATCGGGAGAATGGAGCACTTTTGTCCCCATTGGAATAGGTTGTCGGTGCTCATGCTGAAACTGCACTTCATCCATTCCCTATGGATTTGCCGAATGATGTGCTCAGTTTTTTTCTGCCAGCCCTATAGAAAAAGTGGAGCACTAATCAGGCATCCAACATACAGGTCCATTTTTTAATGTGGACAGAAATTCCCTGTTCTGCCACTCTGTGCAGCTCCCAGCAGTCGGACCTCTACTGACCAACAAGTTACCACACATCATCTGGATAAGGGATGACTCGTTTTCACCAGAGAGTCCCTTTAACTATGTTTTAATCAAACAATACAGTGACTCCTCCGTTATACATGTGCTGTGTACAATGCCTCAGCACTGAATATGAGCAGTGAATTTTTAGGCTATGTGCACACGCTGTGGATTTTGCTGCGGATCCGCAGCGGATTAGACGCTGCGGATCCGCAGCAGTTTTCCCAAAGTTTACAGTACCATGTAAACCTATGGGAAAAAAAACCGCTGTGCACATGCTGCGGAAAATTCAGCGCGGAAACGCAGCGGATTATTTTCCGTAGCATGTCACTTCTTTCTGCGGATTCCGCAGCGGTTTTCAACCAGCACCAATAGGAAAGTGTAGTTGAAAACCCGCAGAGGAATCCGCAGAAGAAACTGCGAAAAAATCCGCAGTGAAAACCGCAGTGGTTTTGCACTGCGGATTTTCCAAATTTGCTGCGGAAAAATCCGCAGCAGAATCCGCAACGTGGGCACATACCTTTATTGTTTTTCTTTATTGCAATTTTTGGGCCATTATTTCTATTCTTTATTTCATTTAGATGTCATTGATTTTTCTTGTACTTGAAAAAAGAGTCCAATGTGTCAGTTCTTAGGATCAGTATTTCCTCATATTCTCCAAAAAACTGACACCGTATAATCAAGATTCTCATGGCAAATGTGCAGTGGAAAACAGACATCACTAGCATGTAACATCAGAGTCTTGTACGAGCTGTTCACTGACCCAGAGATTTATATTGGACAGTATGATCTAAGGCTGGAAAAAAATGGATATATCTCCATACACGCAGTCTGCAAAAAAACCCGCCAACCTGTGAACAGCTCCATAGACTACAATGGGTCCGTTGGTTGTGAAAAACATGTATGTGAGGAATGGATGTTTGAATGAGGTCTAGTAATGTACTTGATCAATGGAATTCAGTAACATTTTGTCATGCGTGCCTCGTCCACATTCGAGAAATATTTTGCAGACTTTTTGCTTAGCAAATAGCTATGTTCTTAGTTTAGTAGGAAGGTCATGTTCTAAAAGGCAACAACAAATCCAACCTATAGAAAGTGGAACAAAAGTGTATAAAGGCCACCATCTACATGCAGACCATTGGTGGCCTACACCCCCTGATATAGACAGGTTCGGCCGACAGTCAAATGTATACAGGGTGCCGGCCAACTGCTCATCAGAGGAGATGTCGACCATGCATGTCTGATGTCGGACTGCCGGTCACATTGTTCTCCCAGAGATAAGCTTTCTTGTAGAGGACACGGGAGTGCTTGCAGAACAAGTGCTCCTGTATATGGGAGAGCCGGCTGAGATGGCTGTCGACAGATCAGCTGAAACATTGTTCCACCAGCAGCCATCTAGTGTGTTGTGACAGACTTCTCATGTACCAAGAGCCACTCTGATAAACCTTTCCATGTGGTGTATGAAGATTTCCTCTGGTAGGAATGGTAAATTTGTCCATATTTTGAGCGTTTATCGTGAATTTTCTAGATCACTTTTAGTGCGGCACTAGGACACGTGGTAGACCTCCTTGTGTTCACTGTTGGGGAAAAGAGTAGAGTTTCCGGTAAGAATGACCTAATGTTCTTGGGTCTGTTTGTGTCTACAGTGGGGAAAATAAGTACGGTATTTGATACACTGTCGATTTGTAAGTTTTCCCACCTACAAAGAATGGATAATTTTTAACATAGGTACTAGTGATGAGCGAGTGTACTCATTGCTCGGGTGACCTCTGAGTATTTGTTAGTGTTCGGAGATTTAGTTTTCAACACGGCAGCTGAATGATTTACAGCTACTAGCCAGGCTGAGTACATGTGGGGGTTGCCTGGTTGCTAGGGAATCCCCACATGTAATCAAGCTGGCTAATAGCTGTAAATCATTTCAGCTGCTGAGGCGATGAAAACTAAATCTCCGAGCAGTCATAAATACTCGGAGACCACCCGAGTGTGCTCGGGAAAACCAGAGCAATGAGTACACTCGCTCATCACTAATAGGTACACTTCAACTGTGTGAGACAGAATCTTAAAAAGTCCAGAAAATCACATTGTATGATTTTAAAATATATGATGCAATAAAATGCAAATTAATTGATACAGTAGAAAACAGAACTTAGTATTTGGTACAGAAAAGTGTTGTTTGAAATTACAGAGGTCAGACGTTTCTTGTAGTTATTGACCAAGTGTGCACCCACTGCAGCAGGGATTTTGGCCCCTTCTTCCATACAGATCTTCTCCATATCTTTCAGGTTTTGGGGCTGGCGCTGGACAACATTTGAGTTTCAGCTCCCTCCAAAGATTTTCTATTGGGTTCAGGTCTGGAGACTGGCTAGGCCACTCCAGGACCTTGAAATGCCACTCCTTAGTTGCCCTGGCAGTGTTTGTCATCCTGGATGATCCAGCCACAACCCATCTTCAATGCTCTTGCTGAAGGATGGATGTTCCCCGAAATCTCACAATACATGATCCCTTCCATCCTCCCTTTAATACGGTGCAATTGCCCTGTCCCCTATGCAGAAAAGCACCCCCAAAGTATGATGTTTCCCCACCATGCTTCATGGTTGGGATGGTGTTATTGGGATTGGACTCATCCTTCTTCCTCCAAACACGGTGAGTGCAGTTGATGCTAAAAAAAATCTATTTTAGTCTCATCTGACCATATGATCTCCCATGCCTCCTCTGGATCATGCAGATGGTCATTGGCAAATTTCAAAAGGGCCTGGACGTGTGCTGGCTTCAGCATTGGGACCTTGCGTGCCCTGCAGGATTTTAATCCATGAGTGAGTAGGGTGTTAGTAACGGTAATGTTTGAGACTGTAGTCCCACCTCTCTTTAGGTCATTGACCAGGTCCTCCGGTGTAGGTCTGGGCTGATTCCTCACCTTTCTTAGAATCACCCTTACCCCCACAAGGCGTGATCTTGCATGGAGCCACAGACTGAGGAAGATTGGCAGTCATCTTGTGTTTTTCATTTTTTAATAATTGTGCCAACATTTATTGCCTTCTCACCAAGCTGCTTGCCTGTTGTCCTGTAGCCCATCCCAAGGTTGTGTAGGACTATAATTTTGTCCCTGGTGTCCTTAGACAGCTCTTTGGTTTTGGCCATGGTGGAGAGGTTGGAGTTTGAGTGTCTAGACGGACAGGTGTTTTTGTACAAGTAACTAGTTCAAACAAGTGCAATTAATACAGGTAATCAGTGCAGAGAACATTTTTCTTGAAGAAGCTTCCAACAGGTCTGTGAGATCCAGAATTCTTGTTGGTTGGTAGGTGATCAAAAACTTAAATAGCATTTTATTGCATAAAATATGTAAAAATCATACAATGCGATTTTCTGGCTTTTATTTTTAGATTCTGTCGCTCACAGTTGGAGTACTTACAATAAAAACTTTCTTGGCCTTTTTTCAGAGAATATGAATAACACCAAAACGTTTCCTCCACTCATGGTTAGTGGTTGGGTGAAGCCATTTATTGTCAAACTACTGTGTTTTCTCTTTTTAAATAATAATGACAACCCCAAACATCCAAATGACCCTGATCAAAACTTCACATACCCCCCCATTTCTTAATACCATGTATTGGCCCCTGTAACATCAATGACAGCTTGAAGTCATTGTGGTAGTTATGGATGAGGTTCTTTATTTTCTCAGATGGTAAAGCTGCCCACTCTTCTTGGCAAAAAGCCTCCAGTTCCTGTAAATTCCTGGCCTGTCTAGCATGAACTGCATGCTTGAGATCTCCCCAGAGTGTCTCAACGTTATTGAGGTCAGGGGACTGAGATGGCCACTCCAGAACCTTCACTTTGTTCTGCTGTAGCCAATGACAGGTCGATTTGACCATGTGTTTTGAATCGTTGTCATGTTAGAACGTCCAAGTACATCCCATGCGCAGCCTTCGGGCCGATGAGTGCAAATTTGCCTCCAGTATTTGCTGATAACGTGCTGCATTCATCTTTCCTTCAACTTTGACCAAGTTTCCTGTGCCTTTTGAAGCTCACACATCCCCCAAAATATCAATAATCCACCTCCGTGCTTTACAGTAGGAATGGTGTTCCTTTCATCGTAGGCCTTGTTGACCTCTCTCCAAATGTAACGTTTATGGTTGTGGCCAAAAAGTTCAATTTTGGTCTCATCATTCCAAATTACCTTCTTCCACAAGTTTTGAGGCTTGTCTCTGTGCTGTTTTGTGTATTGTAGAAAAACTACGTTGTGGCATCTGCGCAGTAATGGCTTTCTTCTGGCACCTCGACCATGCAGCCCATTTTTCTTCAAGTGCCTCCTTATTGTGCATCTTGAAACAGCCATACCACTAGTTTTCAGAGTCCTGTATTTCAGCTGATGTTATTTGTGGGTTTTTCATATTCTCTGAAAAAAAATCTAAGAAAGCAAAAAAAATCTGCCGGGGTATGTAACCTTTTGAGCAAAACTGTAGGTGGGAAAATGTGCAAAATCGGCAGTGTATCAAATACTTATTTTCCCCACTGTATCCACTCTAGCAGTTATAATTTGTATTGACCTGTACCTGTTTTTCATCTATTACAGGACCCATGGCCTTATTTCCCTCAGATATGCATCTGCAGGTATGTTATGCTAGCGTTCTCTGGTATCAGTATTTGTTGGTGATGGTTAGATTGATGTTTTTTATTTGTAGAGCCGACCCATTGAAATAATCTAATAAGAATCATAATGTTATTTCGGGAGGCTGATATCTGTTTTTGGTGAATGCAAATTAATACTTCTATACAGTTTTATTTGAGGTTCCATTGCAAAAAATACTTTAAAGGTACCGTCACATTTAGCGACGCTGCAGCGATCCAGACAACGATCCCGATCGCTGCAGCATCGCTGTTTGGTCGCTGGAGAGCTGTCACACAGACCGCTCTCCAGCGACCAACTATGCCGAGGTCCCCGGGTAACCAGGGTAAACATCGGGTTACTAAGTGCAGGGCCGCGCTTAGTAACCCGATGTTTACCCTGGTTACCAGCGTAAAAGTAAAAAAAAACAAACACTACATACTTACCTTCCGCTGTCTGTCCCCCGGCTCTCTGCACTGTGTAAGCACAGCGGCCGGAAAGCAGAGCGGTGACGTCACCGCTGTGCCCTGCTTTCCGGCTGGCACTTACACAGTGCAGAGAAGCAGAACGCCGGGGGACAGACAGCGGAATGTAAGTATGTAGTGTTTGTTTTTTTTTACTTTTACGCTGGTAACCACGGTAAATATCGGGTTACTAAGCGCGGCCCTGCGCTTAGTAACCCGATGTTTACCCTGGTTACCAGTGAAGACATCGCTGGATTGGTGTCACACACACCGATCCAGCGATGTCTGCGGGAGATCCAGCGACGAAATAAGGTGCTGGCCTCCTAGCTCCGACCAACGACATCACAGCAGGATCCAGATCGCTGCTGCGTGTCAAACACAACGATATTGCTATCCAGGACGCCGCAACGTCACAGATCGCTAGCGATATCGTTGTAAAGTTGTTCAGTGTGAAGGTACCTTAAGATCAAGAAAAAAACTATAGTGTTCTGTAGATAGCACTCCATCAGGAGTGAAATACTCCACAGTGTAGACAGCATAATTATCCATACATAAACATAAATCTGCATGTGTGTGTGTGTGTGTGTAATCCTATTACAGGACTACTGTCGGGTATAATGGTGCCCGCTCCAGGTGATTTAATAATCCTACTAGTTATTATTTATTTATATAGCACCATTAATTCCATGGTGCTGTACATGAGACAAGGGGTTACATACAGGGTTATAGATATCGTTAACAGTAAACAAATTTACAAGGATAGGCTGGTGCAGAGGGGAGAAGACCCTGTCCTTGCGGACTTACATTCTTCAGGATAATGGGGAAGAGACAGGAGGTCGGGGTGCTGCAGCACTGGTGGTGGTGAGGCGGCAGCTCAGGTGGTTGGTGACGTGGCGGCAGCTCGGGTGGTTGGTGACGTGGCGGCAGCTCGGGTGGTTGGTGACGTGGCGGCAGCTCGGGTGGTTGGTGACGTGGCGGCAGCTCGGGTGGTTGGTGACGTGGCGGCAGCTCGGGTGGTTGGTGACGTGGCGGCAGCTCGGGTGGTTGATGACGTGGCGGCAGCTTGGGTGGATGTGGGGCGGCAGCTCGGGTGGTTGATGAAGTGGCGGCAGCTTGGGTGGATGTGGGGCGGCAGCTCGGGTGGTTGATGACGTGGCGGCAGCTGGGGTGGTTGGTGGGGCGGCAGCTCGGTGGTTGGTGACGTGGCGGCAGCTCGGGTGGTCGGTGACATGGCGGTAGCTCGGGTGGTTGGTGGGGCAGCAGAATGGTTATTGCAGGCTGTAGGCTTTCCTGAAGTGATGGATCCTTCAGATGGAACCTGAAAAGCCAAGGGTGGTGGATAATCGGACGTGTTTAGGCGTGGAATTCCAGAGGATGGGGGATATTCAGGAGAAATCTTGGAGGCGGTTGTGTGAGCAACGAATAAGTGTGGAGGAGAGTAGAAGGTCTTGGGAGGATCGAAGATTCCGTGAGGGAAGATAGTGGGAGATTAGTTCAGAGATGTAGGGAGGGGACAGGTTGTGGATGGCTTTGTAGATCTGTGTTAGTAGTTTGAACTGGATTCGTTGGGGAATTGGGAGCCAGTGGAGGGATTTGCAGACCTTAGGCTTTAGCATGACTAAAGACGCAAAATATGTAGTCACTTATTGGATTTGCTGCCTAAAGGCTCCTCTGCCACATAAGAGTATGATAAGCGTGTAATACAGAGGTGACACATTGTAATGAACAGTTCTATGCTCCTCTGCACATTGTTTGTATATGAGGAGTGCCCTCCATGTACCCGCAGCCTCACACGTTATTGATGATGAATCCATGTTTTGTTACACAGGGAGAAGTAAGATTGAGAAGGTTCTGATTGCAAACAGAGGAGAGATTGCCTGCAGAGTGATGCGGACAGCGAAGAAGATGGGAGTACAGTCTGTGGCGGTCTACAGTGAAGCGGACAGGCAGTCCATGCATGTGTCATTGGTATTGTATCCTGCTTTTTAATTAAATTCCTTATCATGCTCTGAAATATCAGAAGATATTATTGAAGAGCGTCTGAGCCAGGATCTTCACCCAAGCTGAGGGAGCAGTGACTACAGACTGAATGCAGATGCCTTTAGGCACAGTCAGAGATGCCAATGAGTGCAAATGTAACTCCGCTCTTGTGCTGCCACCTGTCATTTTCTGAAGCATGAGGTTTCAGATTTTCCATTTCCAGAAGTTTCATTTTTTTTTTTCCCAAGGTTTTTTGGTCACTTTCTAGCCTGCGGTAATGCCTTTATTTAAAAGACTGGCAGAGGTAGAACCCCCACGAACCTCCATTACAAAAATGTTAGATGTGTTTTTTTTTTTTTTATTACGGTAGTTTTATAAATGGTACTTAAAAACAATAGCATGACATTGGCAATAGGTGAAGACCATAACCGTGTGGGTAGACTGCTACCTGATGTCACTCATACAGCAGTAGAAATAGGACCTGAATTACAGAGTATTACTCTATACAGTATAAAGCCTGAAGGGTGTCCGCATACACTGAGCTGGAGTCTGATATAATGACGTGATGGGGAAACATTGTCCACATCTGAAAATAATTTTCATGTTTATCTAATAAAATTGCTGGGCAGTTCTTCATTTATAATTTTTTTTGTATAGCTGAATCAATATTGAGTGAAGTCTGGTATAAGTCAGGGGCAGTGGCTGAAATAAAGTATTGTACAGCTCTCCAGCCTCATTCATGTAGAAAAATTCAGTATGACTGCCAAGGAGATAATGTGCCAATAGTGAAAGCTATACATGTGCTTACCAGTATATTCTATGTAGGATCTATAACCTATAGGTCATGTCAGTTTCTTTCTCAGGCCCTACGCACACTGCACATAGGCTCTACCTGAGCACTTAGACCTGTATGGCTCCATTCCATATGTGTTGCATGGGTTCACTGTATTCTGCTAGATTTGGGCAGCCATGTACATCAGACCGCACCTTAAGGAGAAGCCGGCAGCAGGATTTTGTAATGTACAGTAAAGACATGGCTGTGATCTTGCTCCAATACTGATTACATTGAGTCCTTTGGTAAAGAAATCTGCTTTGTTGTCCTTCTCTAATCGCCATTTGAAGTTTTCCGATAATTAGATTTGGGTGCACAGGGGCCTCACTGTACACGGGAGTCTTCCCCTCCTGTCTGTCTTTCCCGGCCCCTCCGCTGCCCCCTCTGTGTGAAAACGCAGCAGTGACATGGCAGTCACAGACCGGAAGCAGCAGAGGGGCCCGGGAATCGCAGACAGGGAGGATAAAACTCTGTGCACAGATTGGCCCTTGTGCACTACTGTACATTGCAAAATCCTGCTGCCGGCTTCTCTTTAATGTTTGGATTGCCTGTTGTCAGACCTCGGACCACTGTAGCTGGCGGCATAAAAATCAAAAGCATTTTTCCAATGATAGAAAAACACAATGTAGCAATCATCAGCTCACCGGGTTGGGAAATGCCTGGAATTGAGGGTGCGGTGTATGGGGGCTTCAGGCTGCTTTCCTGAGCAAATGAACCGTGGAAAATCCAGCAACCGCAAAATTCATTAAAACATCCATTTATTTGTAGAATTAAAACATAAAATAGGAAAGTTCAAAAAACTTGCTAGCGCAATGGTGAACGCGTTTCAAGCTACTCTAGCTCTTAATGATGCTCTAACATGTCTTTAAAACTTGACTTTTTCATGTTTTAATCTACAAATAAATGTGATATTTCAATGCATTTTGCAGTTGCTTGATTTTCCTTTTTTCCCGTATTTCCAATGATGCCTGATTAGACAAGAAAACATTTCATTAAGTCATTTCTTTGGCAATCTCCAATACTTTTTTTTTTTAGGCGGATGAAGCATATCTTATTGGACCAGCTGCTTCTCAACAAAGTTACCTTGCTATGGACAAAATAATGCATGTAGCTAAAGCATCAGGCGCCCAGGTAATGGTTCTTCTTTACTGCACAGTAAGAGCACTTGGCAATTATGTTTTTAAACCGTAAGGGGAAATGTGCATGTGCGAATAGGTACCCTTTTTGATGTACATACCTTAAAGGGAGTCCGTCATCCCCAAAACGCATGAAATGTGCTGTAGGCAACTTAGCCACTGTTACAACCATACTGCCACTGTACCTGTTACTGGTACAGAGCCTAACAAGATACCTTTCAACTTGCATGCAAACGAGAAGGTGTTAGTGCCCCCATGGCGTGGCTAAGACTTTGGTGCACCGCTATGCCTCCTCGGTTGAATATTGGGGCTTCTCCAGTTTACAGTTGCTGTCACTAGACGTCTATGGAGAGAGAAGGGAAAGTGAGTCACAGAAACACCGCAGCTTTATTTCCAGCTTCACTTTTGAGTCCTGCTGTATAATGTGTGTATGAGGACTAAAGCTGTCAGAGCAGGGTCTCCTCTGTGTGTGGGAGACGTCATAGCAGCTAGTCTCCCCTGTTATGACCCCAATGGCGAGGGTCTCAGAGATATCAGCAAGTCTGCGAAGTACAAAAATCCAGCTCATAGGGCAGTGGTAACTGGGTTGACCATATATCTACTCCTAACGCCAACACTAGAAGTAGCCGGGGAACATGCCTACGTTGGTCGCTAGATGTCTCGCGCCAGCCGGAGGACTAACTACCCCTAGAAGAGGAAAACAAAGACCTCTCTTGCCTCCAGAGAATAGACCCCAAAAGTTGGATACAAGCCCCCCACAAATAATAACGGTGAGGTAAGAGGAAATGACAAACACAGAGATGAACTAGGTTTAGCAAAGAGAGGCCCACTCACTAATAGCAGAATGTAGTAAGATAACTTATATGGTCAACAAAAACCCTACAAAAATCCACACTGGAGATTCAAGAACCCCCGAACCGTCTAACGGCCCGGGGGGAGAACTCCAGCCTCCCTAGAGCTTCCAGCAAGGATAGGCTACAGATTATGTACAAGCTGGACAAAAATGCAAACAAAAACAATAGCAAAAAGCAAGAAAGCAGACTTAGCTTAATCAAGCAGGAACCAGGATCAGTAGACAAGAGCACTACAGATTAGCTCTGATATCAACGTTGCCAGGCATTGAACTGAAGGTCCAGGGAGCTAATATAGCAACACCCCTGACCTAACGACCCAGGTGAGCATACAAGGGATGATAGACATACCCAGAGTAAAAACACTAGTAGCCACTAGAGGGACCCAAAAGGTAAATTCACAACACTCCCTCTACTCTGGAGCTGACTGCCGACCAAACTGATCACAATTACTAGGAGAAGTCACCTGGCACCACACATTTCCCCGACAACCAACCAAATCGTATATACTGTATTTTTTTGGGCTATAAGTTGCACTTTTGTAGCAAAAAAAAAAATCTTTATAAAAAAACATTTGCATCTGATAGTCCATAGGCAGGTTTTTATGATCAAGGAGAAATCTACCAGAAAATGCACATTATTAAAGCTGTACGGATGCTGCAGGCACAGACTATCTGAAGGAATGTGATGAGTCACGTTCCAGGGAGAAATGTTAAGATGTGGTAGTGTATACACCGCGGAGAGCAAAAATCTGTGTGTTTAGATGTAACCGAGCTGCATGCGTTGCATGTACGGGCCTTGCAGCAGTGTGGCATCTGTGTGCCCTGCAGAGACTGTACGTAATCTACATGCTTTACACATGTCAAAGGACAAGAGATAAGCACATAAATATAATAAATACTTGTACGACATATTAAATCAGTAATGATATATACAGTATATAATGTATGTCTATGGACCATAGTGGAAACCACTCGAAAATTAGCTAGAAAGCAAGAGAAGAAAATGCCGGGATATTTGTTTAAAAAACCCAATGAATAAAGGGAAAACATTAGATAAAAAATGCCTCTAAAATATATAGTGTGAAGCTGCGGTGCTTCCTCGAGCCCAAATGCAATGCAGCCATTTGGTCTTGTAAATAAAGCAGTAAAGGCCCCGTCTCACATAGCGAGATCGCTAGCGAGATCGCTGCTGAGTCACTAGTTTTGTGACGCAACAGCGACCTCAGTAGCGATCTCGCTATGTGTGACACGTACCAGCGATCAGGCCCCTGCTGCGAGATCGCTGGTCGTGTCGGAATGGCCTGGACCTTTTTTTGGTCGTTGAGGTCCCGCTGACATCGCTGAATCGGTGTGTGTGTGACACCGATCCAGCGATGTCTTCACTGGTAACCAGGGTAAACATCGGGTTACTAAGCGCAGGGCCGCGCTTAGTAACCCGATGTTTACCCTGGTTACCAGCGTAAATGTAAAAAAAAAACAAACACTACATACTCACCATCTGATGTCCGTCAGGTCCCTTGCTGTCTGCTTCCTGCTCTGACTGAGCGCCGCAAAGTGAAAGTGAAAGCAGATCACAGCGGTGACGTCACCGCTGCGCTCTGCTCTCAGTGTACGGCGGCTCAGTCAGAGCAGGAAGCAGACAGCAAGGGACACCGAAAGGCGAGTATGTACTGTTTGTTTTTTTTGGTAACCAGGGTAAACATCGGGTTACTAAGCGCGGCCCTGCGCTTAGTAACCCGATGTTTACCCTGGTTACCCGGGTGCTGCAGGGGGACTTCGGCATCGTTGAAGACAGTTTCAACGATGCCGAAGTCGTTCCCCTGATCGTTGGTCGCTGGAGAGAGCTGTCTGTGTGACAGCTCCCCAGCGACCACACAGCGACTTACCAACGATCACGGCCAGGTCGTATCGCTGGTCGTGATCGCTGGTAAATCGCTATGTGAGACGGGGCCTTAAGAGCAGTATGTGCATTTATAGTCCTATAATGCTCTATTAATTGTACCATTTTTATCCTATATTTTGATAGGCTGTTCATCCAGGTTATGGATTTCTGTCAGAAAATACAGAATTTGCAGAACTATGCAAAAAGGAAAACATAATATTTATCGGACCTCCATCTTCTGCTATTCGAGATATGGGGATTAAGAGGTAACGTTTTGCTTGTTGCTTCTGGACCCTTACGTACCTTTTGAGACAGAAGAAAAATGAGGAAGAATATTATTCTTTTATTTTTTTTTTTTTCCCCAGCACATCAAAGTCAATCATGTCCGCTGCTGGCGTTCCCATCATAGAAGGATATCATGGAGAAGACCAGTCTGACCAGCACCTTAAGGAACAAGCCAGGAAGATAGGCTATCCTGTAATGATTAAAGCTGTGCGTGGAGGAGGTGGTAAGGTATGTATTTTTTTGTTTGTTTTAACCGTTTAT